>NC_081344.1:66015481-66027247 GCF_029784015.1 Lycium ferocissimum
ATTGTAGCTAAGGCTAAAAGAAAGGTGGCTTTAGTCATTTGCCCATGATTCATGGAATTTGGTTGTTGATTTAGCTAAGGCCAAAGAAACGTATTTTTGCGAGTTTCCTACCTGAACTATCAAGTGTTTGTATTTTCTACCTGAACTATCACCAACTATTTATATAGACACACCTCGACTAGTATCAGATGGTGTGTGATGTAAACTCTTTTTTTTTTTTATTTATTTTTTTTTTTTTTTTTTTTTAAATATGGTGCCAAGCTTCATTGTATTTTCATCCCTCAAGAGAAATAAGAATTCTCCTCTCTTCTCTCTTTCTCTACAATATTCTTCTTCTAGTTTTATTATTTTATAACATGTTATCAGCATAAAGCTCTGATCAAGTGAGATATTATGATATTGCGTAGCATCCTTAGGTGTTGATAATATGGTCGTTTGTACGAGTACTCACAGCTAGAGTCATGATCTTCAAAGATGAAGCACACTCTTTAGACTTGACATATTGGATATTAATGAACATCGCGTGCCCATGTCTAAAACTGAAATGACTTTAACATATACCTAATGTATCACGTAAGGTATTTGCGTTGTCTATTTCTTTTTGAATTCTTCAAGTTCTATAACTTGATTTTAAATATGAGCAAAGATAATATATTTTAACTCTGGCAGAGTTTGAAAGAAAATATGATCACCGGAAGTGATTATATTTACAAGTCTCGTTTTAATAGAATTTGTTAATCACCAGAAGTGGTAATATTTTCACATACTTGTTGTGATTACAATTAAAGATATGGGAGAAAAATAAAAAATTCTCTATATTAAATATGTGCCTCAATTTGCTCCTGAAGTAGCAATATCTTAAAAGAGGTTCTAAATTTTCATAATTTGATATGGTAAAGACACGTTTAAATGATTATATTCCATTCATGAAGGATGAGAACTTTTGATGTTATAAATACAGATCCATTCCCTGTAGTGCATGTGACAATATTTAGTAAAGACTATAAATACAGACGTGCTCTCGGTAGTGAGAATATCACGGCTCACCTCCAGAAGAGGTAGAATAATTGAGAAGAAATATTCTGAATATTTTATTCTTTAATCCTGAAGTAGTAAACATTAACATTCACTCCCGAAGAGGTAAACTGTAAACTTTGAAATTTACTCCCGAAGAGGTAAACCTTGAGATTTACTCCCAAAGTGGTTGAGAGAAATAATGAGCTATTGAAAATTATGTCTAAAGCTCATCTGAATGACCAAGTTTCATTCCCCGAAGTGAATGAAGAAATACCACAACACACCTCCTGAAGAGATAAAATAACAAAGGATATAAATGTTATTTTGTGGTATGAAGATCATTGAAGCACGTACATGTCATACGTCAAATCATCTTGAATATTTTTATTATGTATTATTCTAAGGCAACATGATGCAAATTTTGTAGAATATTTTCTACAATAACCATATTGATATAGTATGATTAGTTGTTAGTAATTTCCCCCAAGGAAATAACACTTCATATATTTCGCCAGAAGAAAGAAATAATTATGTGGCTGTCGCTTTTATACAAAATATTCAGATGTTAATGGGTATTCTCCCTGAAGGAGATATTAACCATAGAAGTTGATGATAGAAGTACCAAAGACTATATAGCTTAATGTTTATTTTTTGTCATTTATGGATATAAGAATGTCTTTAAATATTCATTTGGTTGCAATATTTTTTTTTTTTTTTTGTCATGACATAGCGATGTCGGGGTAATATTTGATAGTACAAAATCAATTGAAGGCTCCAGAAGAGCTAACTATTTATCTAGAAGATCATGGCACTAGTAGTGTCCAAACAATATGTGATTATGGAGAATAAATTGAAGGCTCCTGAAGAGCTTATATACTATGTCATTCATTCTAGATTGTAATATACGAAGTTGTTATGATCCAAACACAAGTTGTAGTAAACCCGAAGTTTGCTAAAGTAAAAAGCTATCATATTGAAGCTATAAATGATTGGAGGATTAAATATCTTGAAAATCACAGTGGGTAAGAAAGGTTACCCTCTTTATTCTCCAAATTGTACTACACAAATATAAGCATGATGAAATCACATGTCACTGTAAACCAGAAGTTTATTGATATAAAAAACAATTCATGTCATAGTAAATCAAAAGTTTACTAGAACAAATAACACATGGCATGGTAAACTTGAAGTTTCCTATTATAAGTAATTTTATCAGTTGGCATGAGCAATTTGGCCATCCCGATTCAAATGTGATATGAAGATTTAGTATTCAACATATATCGAAGAACTAGAAGATTCTTCAAGAATTTATTTGTGTTGCTTGTTCTCATAATAAGTTGATTATACTAGCTAATGTTGGGATTGAATTTCCTAAATTCTGAAAATATATAAAAGGTGAATATGGGCCTGTTCACATGTTATGTGATATTTTAAATAGATGCATTAACTAGATGGTCACATGTGCGTTTATTGTCAGCATATAGTTTGACATTTACGAAATTACTTGCTCAAAATAATTGAGTTAAGAGCACAATTTTCAGATTATGTAATCAAGACAATCCATCTTGATAATGCTGGTTTATATCCAAGTTGGTTTGGGGTTAAATGCCTCCACTAAATAACTAAACTATTGCTTATGAGAACAAAGCTTCATGTGTTGGTCTGAGATATGATATATTGTATCTAACATCACTTGTATGCTTCATACCAATAAATTATGATAAATTCTCTCCTCACAATTGGTTCAGGGTTAGGAACCAGATATTTTCATCTAACAGTTTTTTATGTGTGGTATATGATTAATTAATCTACCACACTACACAAAGATAGATTCCCCCAAAGAAGATGGAATATATGTTAGTTTTTCTAACATAAGGGGGAGAGAATAAGTAGCTCAAAAATATGTTGTGAATTATCATTAGTATGATCCTCATTCAAAAAGTAATTCAAGTTAAATGATTGAAGCAGTTGCTGACCCAAAACTTGTTTCATATTTCAGCTGCAAAATGCTCCTATTAACATTAATGTCCCTGAAGGACAAAGTATACAACATGCATGAAGCATGGTAGATCAATCGGTTTTAAATGAAATAATCCTTGAAAGGGGAGAGGCGCAAATGATAAAATGGTCATAATAAGGAGGAAATGTGCTCTTGAAGAGCATATGACATAACACTTCATGAAACCTATTGAGAGGTTTCGGTACCTAAAATAATGAAAATGATGAGATCTCAATAAGTTATGTCACATTGCGAATCGATACAAATGATATATCGTTGACGATATCTTTGGTAAAATATAGCGCAATATTGCAAAAGATTGTGAGGATTTGAATTCTAGATTATAAAGAATGCTAACATAGACATTATTATCAAGTGAAATGACGCATTTTGGTAAGCTTCAATCTTATTGGACCTACAGTCCAGGCAATAGAAAATGTCACGCATTCAAATATTAATGGATATTGTCACTTGACAAAATTTATATGAAAATTCTTGAAGAATTTTAAATGCCTAAAGCATATAAGTGTTCTAAAAATCTGTTCATAATTCTTATATGGATTAAATCAAGCAAGGTGAATGCGATTTTATCATAATGAGTATTCATTGAATAAGGGTGCACATGACTCTACTATCCTTATGCGTCTTTATGAGTGTAAATTGATTACTTGAATATTGTTCGAACTATTAAAGAGTTTCCACAAGCAATAGATTATTTGCTAAAAGAAGTTGAAAGGAGAAACTTGCAGAATTCTTTGGTCCTGAAGTGCCATATCTTTATGCAATTGATGCATGACTATGAGGATTACAGTCATACGATATTGTTCTAAATGACAGTCAAATCATATAAAGATTATGTCTGCTTATAAATCAAGTCAGGAATGCACTTGGAGTGATTTCAACAATATTATATGTCAATACAACTCCATCCAAAGACTGAAGATGCAACAACATACATAGCCCAACTAAAGAGAGGATTCATAAAAGGACAAGGCATTTTCACCAAAGTTGTTCTTCACACACGATATCCAAAAGAATGGTGATAGCAACGTGCAACAGATTGGTTCAAGTGATAATATGGTTGGTTTGTTAACCAAGTCTCTACCAACGGCAACTTTCGAGAAGATGGTGCATAAGATTCGAATGTGAAGATTCAAGTTTTGGATTGATGTTCTCATCAGGGAGAGTTAATACATGCTGTGCTCTTTTTCCCTTAACCAAGTTTTTGTCCCAATTGGGTTTTCCTGGTAATGTTTTTAATGAGGCAGCCAAAATGTGTATTATTAGAAATGTATACTTTTTCTTTCACTAGAATTTTTTTCACTGGGTTTTTTCTAGTAAGGTTTTAATGAAACATATTATCTATCAAATAGACATCCAAGGGGGAGTGTTACAGATAAATATTATTTATTATGGATGTCTATCTTTAAGAGAGAAATTAGGGTTAGTAACTTTGGGACCAAGTCAGTTTTTTACTATAAATAGAGATGTTCCCTTCATTGTATTTTCATCCCTCAAGAGAAATAAGAATTCTCCTCTCTTCTCACTTTCTCTACAATATTCTTCTTCTAGTTTTATTATTTTATAACAAATATCAACTAGTAATATTATAGTTATATCAAGGCTCAATTACACGTTCAGGACGATTAACTAAATGAATTTTCTGCATTGAATGAAATCCTAATTAAATATCTAATTAGATAATAACATTTAAATAACATAAAGGGTGAGTGAATAAGAAGCTCATCCGTCCTATTTTATATTTTAATGAAGATAAAAAAAAATTAAATTAGAAATATATTAATGTGGACTCATTGAATTGCTCAACTTTTATTAAGTCCTTTGGGCTTCTTCGCAGATGCATGTAAGCTTTGAGCATTAATTTCTACATTCAAAATTGTAACATTTCAAAGTAATGTAATGAATTATCAATTATAATGGGAAATAACGTATATACATATCTACAAATAAGTAAATGAATTATCTCATTTACCGAAGAAACTATGACGGGACGGGGCCCCGCCGTACCCCTGAATAAACATATATATATACATAGCAGATATATATCATTGTTAACGAGTATGTAAAGCATGGAATACAATAAACGGGATCACTTTCATCCGAACCATATATCATGTATGTCCGTGTCAATCATAATGAAAAGCATCAAACACTCAATTTGAAATCATTTCATTAATATATATATATATATTAGTGAGTAAACATTCATTCTTGCTGGATGTAGGAAATATAACTGCTTATTTTTTTTAAAGGCCAAACAATAGTAATTATTGATGATAAGTCATATCAAAACAAGATCATTTTAAAATAATATATGAAGAAACCGTGAACAAAAAGGTCTTGACAAACCAATCCGCAACCTCCTACGAACGTTTCAAACGTCTTCGTAGTTACTTTTTAAAAGCGAAATCCATTTTATTCAAAAATCCAACCGAAACATTGCTCTTATACAATATATATCAAGGGGTTAAGAATACGTAATTATGCTCGGATCGTGAGAATTCATCATTTCAACCTACTTGGTCTAAAACATGCCAAAAGAAAGGAAAGACATTTAGAACTCATCTAAAATATATATTCCCAAGCTCTACTGAGCATTTAGGAACCCGATAAACGAATACCAAATTCTTCATAGGTCTAACATTAGTAATTTTTCATAATTCAACAACATTCACAATATTCCATTACACTCATTTCATTTTGAAACCAATATTCAAGAACACTCAATTCACACTCCAACCAACACTAATTCAGATTCGCTCCAGAGAACAACACTAACATATTTTCTTCTTCCAAAACTGTTAAACTTGGGTCTATATGTTAACAATGTTATTACCATAAATACAAAAAAGTACATAAAAATCACATTAAGGTGCCATATGTCAATTACAACTTCAACTTTCATTGCTTATTATCAACATCGACAATAACAAAAAACACTAAATAACACCAATTCATTTTTGCCATGTACAACACCATACATACGGCTCCATGATGATTTTCATTCATTTTCCGCACACTACAACACACAAACATATAAATATATATTTCATTGTGCCATTTTTCATGAATTTCATTCACTTCCACACACATATCATGCACAAATCATGCATAATACATGAAAAAAAAAAAGAGATTGAATCTTACCTTAGCACTTGTCTTCTCAACTTAGCTAAACTTTGTGCCTTGAACAACTTGTTGTTTTTGCTACTAACAAGCACTCTATGTTGTTCTTCACCTTCTAATGAATTGAAATGCTTAAGGAAAATATTTGTTTTGATCAATTTCTTTTGCTCTCTCTTGATATGCTATTGGCCCTTTAGTTTCTCTCCCAATTATATGATGACTATCATCTTTTGATCAACATATTAAAAATAACTTTTGAAATAATCCATGCAATTTGTGCCTTGAAATAAAATCGTAGTTAAAATTCTCTGCACTAATAGAACATAGTATAAATATAACAATTTATAATGGGCAAAACGTTACTTCTCAGGTAAATGAATTATCTCATTTGCCGAAGAAACTAGCAGACATATACCATTGTTAATGAGTTACTCATCCGTTAAAGAAAAGCATCAAACACTCAATTAAAGTTTCATTAAATATTATAGAATGAGTGAGTAAACATTCATTCTTGCTGGAAGGAAATATAACTGCTTATTATTGTAATTATTGATGATAAGTCATACAAAACGTCATTTTAAAATATATATAGTGAAGGGGTGAAAATTTTTGACTGCAGCTCAAAGTCTCTTTTCCTCCATTTTAAAAATTGTCTTCAATGTCTCTTTCATCTTCAAGGTACTTGAACATTCTAGAACTGATCCATAAAATATATATGGAGTGTAGAGGTCCAGAAATGCAGGTTATGAGTCAAATCTTAAGAGGTCAGAAAGAATCGCTTTTGATGTTAAAGTTGGAGTTTAGTTTTTTCCACTGGCTGATTTTTATTTTTATTGTATATATGTTAGAATTCTTTCATTGCTTGCGGGCAGATGGAAATTTGTTTTGTAAAGATGGCCAGATAATCTTTTCAATATACTATATTGTTGTATTATTCATTTGAACAAAATGTGCACCGAAGTGTATAAATTTTGTATTACTAATATGAATAAATCTTTTTCTCTTCTATCATCGTTTTGTAGAAGTCAAATCACTGCAAAAGTTCGTCTACATCGATTCTTTCATTTTTATGGTTAATGTTATGTTTCGGTTTGTGTGTTGTGTTGAGATCAACGATTAGGAGACCGGTAGAGGTTTAATTTGTATCCCTGCTGAAGTACTGAAGATTTTTGGGAAGGAGAATAGGGGCAACATGGATAGTCTTATGCAAACAATCTATTAATTCCAACATTATTTAGATTTAAAAGCTAATACAATCTATTAATTCAACTTCACTTTATAACTGGTGTATGCAACTAATAGTTTAATGAATCAATACTTTATTCAAGTTTCAATTTCTCTAATTTTTAACTCTCAAGTATTTTGAGAAAATGTTGGTTTCACTGATTTCTTAGGCTCATTATTCATGATCATCTTATGTTTGTATTTTGTTTCCCTTCAAATTTTGTGTTAATCATGTTTAATAATTTTTATATCATTTTAAAAAGTTTATACCAATTAACAGGGGATACACGTGCAATGCACGTGTCCAAGAACTAGTCTGGTAAAAGGAAAGGGACAAAATTGATACACATTTGTTAAGTTTATAAGCTCCTGTCTTGAATGATTTTAAATGATTTAACAGAAATAATTCCAAGGAAGTTTTTGCACCAAAAAGAATATAATGTATCTACAATGCTGTTGTTAAATTACACGAACAATCAAGCTCATAATGCAATAAAGACCATGTAGAAGATTCCATTTGATTGAAACTAATTTTCCACACCCTTTATCTCATAGCCAATTCCAAATGTGATATATCACACCTTTTATGTTTGGAATCTTACTTTAATTTGCTGAATGTTCACACAGACTTCTTGTCAATGAATTAGGACAAGTAGTAATAAAATATTGTAGCTAAGGCTAAAAGAAAGGTCTTTAGTCATTTGCCCATGATTCATGGAATTTGGTTGTTGATTTAGCTAAGGCCAAAAGAAAGGTCTTTTTCTGCGAGTTTCTTATCTAAACTATTAAGTGTTTTTGTTTTCTACTTGAACTATCACCCACTATATCAAGACACACCCAGTGGTGGAACTAGGATTTTCGCTAAGGGGGTTCAAAAGTTATAGAAATGAACACACAAAGAAGTCGAAGGGGGTTTAACATCTGCTAAATATACATAAAAAATAATTTTAACCATGTATAGACAATGTAATTTTTTGCCGAAGGGTCGGATGAACACGCTTGGCTATGCCTGGCTCCGCCCCTGAACACACCTCGACTAGTATTTGATGGTGTGTGGTGTACACTCTCATTTTTTTGTTTAAATATGGCGCCAAATGGCACTCCATGCGGATAAAAAAAGAATTAATTGAAAAATTAAAAGAAAAAATTTAAGAGATAATAATAAAAAACACACCAGAAGTATAACTTTTTTGACCTGAACTATCATTCTTACATTTCCTTTTGTGTTTGGAATCTTACTTTACTTATTAGTGTTCACATAGATATATTGTGAATGAATTAGGACACGTAGTAATAAAAAATTTGTAGCTAAGGCCAAAAGAAAGGTCCTTAGTTGGTATAGTTCACATCTCTTACTTCTTATCACAAAGACCATGTAAAAGATTACCGTTGATTAGTTTCTTAATTAGCTTTTACAACTTTGGGCCATTTGGACATGTCAATGATTTGATATTAGGTTGATTTGAAATTAGGTTAATTTAGAGTTGAAATTTTATTTGAACATGCAATTTGAATTACCTGTGTTGTATTTTTTTCATAAACATGAAAACCGAAACCTATCATAACTTTCCCAACTCTTATACAATCTTACCAAATGAGCAAACCATAGTTCATAAACAAGGTATCGGAATATCCTAAGGCGCCACATTAATAAATTGCACATCTCCACAATCCTTTTATAAATAAATGCTTACAATGTTATTACAAACTTTCAAATATACATAATTTTACAAAGATCCACCAGTCCAAAAAGTCAACAATAGTAGTAACTAGCTAGCTATTTTTTAATATAATCCTTCCACATGGCATGTATAATTTCTTCACATTGAGCATGAAAGTTTTTTACAAAATTTAAAGTGGTGGGTCTCTTTTTACAAAATATAAACTTGAGAGTAGAGTGTGGATGATATTGGTTGCAAAAATGTTATTTTGTATCTTTTTGCCTAGGGAACAATGGTAAGGGTATAGGTAAAAACAGAATCTTCAAAAGTGGTTTCAAAAGTCACCAAACTTCAAGTTTTTTAGTATAGAGTCATTTGTAAGGAGTCCGCAACTTTTTTAATCCAAAAAGTGTCAAAAGGCACCAAAATATCCCACTAAAAAAAAAAGTAACCAAACTATCTTTTGCGCACTAAATTAGTGCGCAATAGGACCAAACTGCAAATTTACGGTAAGAAATTACATGCGCACTAAATTAGTGCGCAATAGATTTTTTTTTTTTTTTTTCCATTTGGGTACAATTTTAAAGTTCTCAAATTCACATTTTTTCATATTTTGACCAAAGATTTGTCATGTTTCAAAACTCCGAAATATCAATATTTTATATAGAACTTGATATCTTTTTTTACGGACAATAATGCCGGCTCATTACATCAAGTATACCTAAATATTTGGATTATCGTTTTAGGGGTTGTAAAGTGCCCCGAAGTAAGTTTTGTTTGTTTGAATCTTGTTATCTTTAGGTTTAAGCAATATGTAGACAATTTTATGTTTTTTAGTGTTCACTAATGCAATTTATCTTGTTTTCTCAAATTGAATTTCCAACATTGAAATTGACATTCAAAACTTCACTACCAGGGGATTTCCAGAATATTAATATTTTATATAGAGCCTGATATCTTTTTCTGCGAACAATAATATAGGCTTAAATGTTTGGTTCGTCGTTTTAGGGGTTGTAAAGTGCCTCGAAGTAAGTTTTGTTTGGTGGCTTGTTATCGTTAGGTTTAAGTGTTTTACTTTATAAGTGTTTTATTTTATTAAGTTTTAACTTGTTTTTTTTTTTTTAGTCAAGGCAATTTTATTTTAAGGAGTAGAGGGGAAAAAAAACTAGTTGAAACTTTAAACGGTCATAACTTTGCGCTCGGTTGTCCGTTTTACGCGACTTTTTTTTTTAATTTTGGGTATTTTTTCGAGATCTAGCGGGTCAAACGCAGCAAGGCCTTTTGGCCAGGCCGATTTTCCAAAAAACGCCGATTATCTCATTGAATTTGAATCTTCCCCCAAATTGATGCACAATTTTCATTCTTCCTTGGTAAAAATGTGATGATAAAAAGTAGATTTCAAGATGGAAATCCCGTGGTGATGATGTTTTGAATGTCAATTTCAATGTTGGAAATTCAATTTGAGAAAACAAGATAAACAACATTAGTGAACACTATAAAACATAAAAAGTGTCTACAAAATTACTTAAATACCTACTTGGCTTGGTGGTCTAGCTATTTGACTACTTTTTTACCTCAACCACTAGGGATCGAACCTTGGTGGAGGGACATGATAAGGGATATTATTTTGTTATTGAATTTTTGAATTATTTTGAACCTCTCGTATTGGATGAATTATTTTTTAATATAATATTTTTATTTGTATATTCGAAATAAAGTAAGGCATTGACTAAATAATAAGACACTTAAATCAAAACCTTATAAAATAAAACACTTAAACCTAAAGATAACAAGATTCAAATAAACAAAACTTACTTCGGGGCACTTTACAACTCCTAAACGACGATCCAAATGTTTAGGTATACTTGATGTAATGAGCCGACATTGTTGTTCGCAAAAAAAGATATCAAGTTCTATATAAAACATTGATATTTCGGAGTTTTGAAACATGACTAATCTTTGGTCAAAGTATGGAAAAAATGTGAATTTGAGAACTTTAAAATTGTACCCAAAAAAAAAAAAAAAAAAACCTCTATTGCGCACTAATTTAGTGCGCAATAGAACTTAACTGTAAATTTGCAGTTTGGTCCCAAAAGGTAATTTGGTTACTTTTTTTTTTTTAGTAGGGTATTTTGGTGCCTTTGACACTTTTTGGGTGTTAAAATAGTTGCAGACTCCATTTGTAAGGCTTTCACAGTTTCTACTTGACTTATATATCTTTTTAACTTTAGGTGAATTTGGGTTGTTCTTGTGCATCAATGATAAAGTTTAGTTATCCTTTTGCAATTCTCTCATGCTAAAATAGTCACTTCAATTATTTCTCAGGAAGAAAAGTGAGAATTTCTTGAATTTCAAGTATTCAATTTCACCACTAAAATACATAGACTAATTTTATATTTTTTTAAAATAAGTATTTATCTAAGAGTGATTTTAGGAATTTAGGAAAACTTTTGTTTTTGTTTTGTTTTTTTTTTTTTTTCATCAACAACTATACTGGCTTTATTTTTTAGTGGCGTGGTAGAGGAGACCTTGACCATTGACAATTTCACTAATACAATTTGTTGTACTAAAAATCCAAACTCTTAAGTCTAAAAAAAACACTCCAGACAGTAAGAACAGTATATGGGAATCCAATAATGAATTTAATATTATCAATAAGCCAACTAAGATCATAGAAACATATGTAAATTTAAAAATAGTGCCTAACAGTCCAAATGC
>NC_081344.1:66027347-66046211 GCF_029784015.1 Lycium ferocissimum
CTTTGTAAGATGTTATGAGGAGAAGAAATGTGTGATTTCAAAGGTAAGAAGAGCACTTTCATCAGTGCTAATATTAGGAACATTAGCAAGTGAGGTATTGTGATGAAGCAGAATGAAAACTCAGAGCAAAGAGAAGATTGCAACTTCTGTCCATAACTATATGACAAGTAGATTTCTCTTTATTACTTGTTGAGCTAAAACAAGAATTGATATAGAATGCAAAACAATGATCTTAGAAGATCTATTTAACGATTTCAAATCCATTGTGTACTGTTTTTAGTCAGTCTCTGAAATTGTCATTTAGCTAATAGTGTAAGTTAACTTCTCGACAGGGGAAGTTGTTCAATGTATGGCATTATGCAAAACATTCTTCAAGTCTAAATAAACAAGTTAAAACTTTTCAAAAGTTTGGTTGGGTCGCACTGTAGTTAAAGTTATTTGCATTTGCAGGCACTATTTTTAAATTTACATATTTTTCTATAATCTTAGTTGGCTTATTGATAATGTTAAATTCATTATTGGATTCCCATATACTGTTCTTACTGTCTGGGGTGTTCTTTTTTTTTTTGGTTTTACTTAAGAGTTTGGATTTTTAGTATAACAAATTGTATTAGTGAAATTTTCAATAGTCAAGGTCTCCTCAACCACGCCACTCAAAAATAAAGCCACTATAGTTGTTGATGAAAAAAAAAAAAAAAAAAGTTTTCCTAAATTCCTAAAATCACTCTTAGATAAATACTTATTCAAAAAAAATATAAAAGTAGTCTATGTATTTTAATGGTGAGATTGAATACTTGAATTCAAGAAATTCTCACTTTTCTTCCTGAGAAATAATTGAAGTGACTATTTTATCATGAGAGAATTGCAGAAGGGTAACTAAACTTTATCATTGAGGCACAAGAACAACCCAAATTCACCTAAAGTTAAAAAGAAATAGTATAAGTCAAGTAGAAACAGTGAAAGCCTCACAAATGACTCTATACTAAAAAACTTGAAGTTTGGTGACTTTTAAAACCACTTCTGAAGATTCTGTTTTTACCTATATACCCTTACCATTGTTTCCTAGGCAAAAAGATACAAAATAACCTTTTTGCAACCAAATATCATTCACACTCTCAACTCAAGTTTATATTTTGTAAAAAGAGATCTACCACTTCAAAATTTTGTAAAAAACTTTCATGCTCAATGTGAAGAAATTATCCATGCCATGTGGAAGGATTATATTAAAAAATAGCTAGCTAGTTACTACTATTGTTGATTTCTTGGACTAGTTGATCTTTGTAAAATTATGTATATTTAAAAGTTTGTAATAATTATATATATATATATATATATATATATATATATTTAAACTATATAGAAGCATGGGTGCATGCTTCGTCGTCCATTTTCCACTTTAAAAAAAAAAAAAAAAGGTGTGGGCCCCAACTAAACATCAACAAATATTTAAAAAAAAAAGTGTGGGCCCCAACTAAACACCAACCAATATTAAAAAAAAAAAAAAAATTGAACCCACCATCTCCAAACTCACGAAAAAAAAAGTGGACCCCATATTAACAAAATCAAGAATATAAAAAAAAACAATCCCATATCAAAAAACCAAACAATGTCAAAAAAAAAGTACATCCCATATTAAAAAATTAAACAATATTTATGTAATTTCCAAAGTATCTCATTAAATCAATAATGATGGATTCATTGCCACATGCGTATCAATCCATTAAATGCGATAAATGAAATTATTGTACAAAGAACATACTTAAATACTTATATATTAAAATAAGATAGAATTTAATTACTTTTTCATTTTTTCCTTACTCTAATAAATGTGAAAAGAGATTAATATCATAAAAGAAAAAATAATATTAAATGGAGATCAAATAATTAATAAGGTAAATTAGTGAAATTATAATTCTAATTGACGTTTCCTAAAAAAATCGTGCAAAAGCAAACATGACAAGTAAAATGAGTTAAACCAAAAATATATACCAAAAATTAAAAAATAGTAGTTCTTCATTTAAATAGAAAATTGAATTTCTACTTTGTTTCATTTTAAACATGTAAAATTAATATAATAATTTGAATTAGAATTAGAATTATCTAAATCAAAATTTGATAAAAAATAATAGGTATTGTTTAGGCTCAATCTACATACATTAACAATAGAATATTTTACACCTTTAAATTAATCGAATTAAAATTCAAAGTATCAACTCACGCTTAAATATTGCTATTGTTTTATCTCAAAGAGAGGAAAATGGTTTCCTTTTAAATAAGTCTATTAATAAATTTTTGCCAACTTTGTATTCGTAGCAAACACTAATATAATAAAGTTTTGATACGAAAGACAAACTACAATGTTATATTAATCGTGTTTTGAACAATATATATATTACTTTACTACTATATAAAAGAGCCGTTTATAAGCAATCGTCGTCCGTCCTTTCGGTCCCACTTTTTTATTTAAGGGCAAAAAATCCTTTGTGGTCCCACCCACTTTTTTATTTAAGGGTAAAAAAATGACATTTTATACTTTATATTACCAACTCTTTTAAAAAGTAGATAGAAATGCTTTATTATATTTCTATTTTTCTACTATATATAAGCATCGGTTTACCCATGCTTCGTCGTCAGTCACTCTTAAAAAAAAATGCTTCTATATAGTTAAAAAAAAAAAAAAAAAAGGAAAAAAGTGGACCCCACCCTCTCCAAACTCATAAAAAAAAGGTGGACCCCACCCTCTCCAAACTCATGAAAAAAAAAGTGGACCCCATATTAAAAAAAACAAGCAATGTCAAAAAAAAAAAAAAAACGTGCACCTTACATATTAAAAATCAAACAATATTCATGTAATTTCCAAAGTATCCCCATCAAGTCAATAATAGTGGATTCATTGCTACATGCGTATTAACCCATTAGTGAGCAAATGAAATTATTGCACAAAGAAAAAAACATGGACCCCATATTATTGTTTTTCTTCAAAAGGTTTAGTGCAAATACATACAATTTCCTTTCTTTTTCTTATATTAGCCCGCATCTAATCTATATTTAATTGTTGTATTTGCTATTCCACCATGTCATTTATTTGTTATGATTACTAAAATAAATATACTTAAAATATTTATATTTTAAAATAAGATAGAATTTAATTAATTTTTCATTTTTATTCTTACTCTAATAAATGTGAAAAGAGATTAATATCAAATGGAGATCAAATAATGAATAAGGTAAATTAGTCAAATTATAATTCTAATTCACGTTTCCTTAAAAAACCATGCAAAAGACAACATGACAAGTAAAATGAACTAAACCGAGAATATTTATCAAAAATTAAAAAATAGAATTTTTTCGTTTAAATAGAAAATCAATTTCTACTTTGTTTCGTTTTAAACATGTAAAATTAATTTAATAATTTGAATTAGAATTATCCAAATCAAAATTTGATAAAAAATAATAAGTATTTTACACCTTTAAATTAATCGAATTAAAATTGAAAGTATCAACCGACGCTTAAATATTGCTATTGTTTTATCTCAAAGAAAAAGGAAAATAGTTTTTTTTAAACAAGTCTTCTTTTTGAAAAGTATTAATAAATTTTCATAAGAAACACGAATATAATAAAGTTTTAGATACGAAGTTATCAAAACTCATGCTTCGTATATACACGTATATATATATGTATATATATGTATATATCTATGTATATATATATATATGTATGTATATACATACATATATATATATATATATATATATATATATATATATATATATATATATATATATATATATATATATATATATATATATATGTATGTATATATTATCACTATCCAAACACAACTATATATACATGTATACACTATAATCTAAATGTTGGGCGTGCGCAAGGAAGACGTAGACAGCCATCTAGTATATATATAGAAGAGTGGTGAGGGAACGACCAAGGGCATAATTGTAAATTCAAAGCTATTAAATACTCGGTCATTGGGGAGAATCTCTTTACGTGGACCCCTGTTCACTTTCATTCTTCTCTCTCTTCTTTTTTTATTTTTTTGGTTAAATTCTGTCTTCTTTAAATGCACTACTTCTACCTTCACTATTTAAACAATAATTTTTCCTAAATTAAGTGTCTTATGTAGTGCTTTAACTATATAAAAATTATGTTTTTGGTAATTCTATGACTCAATTTTCATTTTTATAAAATATAAATAAAAAATGAAAAATATGATATTTATATATAACAGTACTATTTTCTCTTCAAGAGATACTATATTATTTGTATTTTTTATTGAGCTTTTAACTATAAATAATAGCATTTCTTTTTTGGTAATTTCATAACTCAAGTGCTCATTTTATTTAGAGAATAACGAAATATATTATTTATATATAGCAATTCTATTATTTCTTTGATAGACATTATTTCATTTGTATTGTTTATTGACTATATTAGGTAAAAAACAATACAGTATTTTTTTTCTTAAAAAAAGAAGAAGCTAACTATACATATAGTTTATATGGATTTACAATCAAATGTCTTTTATACTATTCCCAATTAATATAATTAACTATACTTTTTCAGATTTGCCCTTATTAAGTGTTAAGTGATCAGATCTCAATGAGTCAAGTTAATAATATTATGCAAATTATAGATAAAGGTAATTTAGTCAAATTACCTATTTCTTTCTAGGAATTAGTATTTTATTAAAAGGTGTATGGCTAAGTGAACATTTGTTTTGAACTAGAGCGAGTAGTAAATAGTAATTACATAGTTGGCAGCATGAGTACCAGTATGCAGGAGTATACTTCTCCATCTATGATCACATTTAGTTGGGTATGCTTCTCCCTCTGTGATCAAATTAAGTTGGCTACTTCCTCTGATTACACTAAGAATTCAACTTACAAAAATTTCAAAAGAATTCAACGTTACAAAAATTTCAAAATACATGAGTATATAATTAGTTATTCATTTTTCAAAAGGTTCAACAAATAATTAGTGTCAAGAAAGTTGTGATACCGCTTAAATAGTATCTCGGTCATATAAAATGAAATAGAAAAATATGGCAACGTTTCAATTTAAGGTCAATTTGATTAGTATTTAGGGTGAGCAAAAAACGTACTAATTATTAATAAGTTATTTCAGTAAAGAGCAAATCAATGTATTGACTACCTCAAATCAAGTATAACATAGTTTTGTGTAAATACATAGTACGAGTAAATTTTAATTCTAAATTATTTTATAATATAAATTTTTGACTCAACACTAAAATTTAAAAAAGAATTAAAACTTTAAAAATAGTATTAAATATATCATAACTTTTGTGTAGCTATTCTTTGAAAACTTACCAGTTATCGCCTTGATATACTTAATATTTGTGTGGTATAAAAAATTCTTAAAATATATTTTCCAAGTGGTGGTCTTCCATTCCTGTCACTTAGGTATTAGACTATGGTTGGACACTAACTGAAATAGCAATGGCTCTCAATATTACGAAACCCATATTTATTGCCTATTGAATTATGTTTTCTGCCAAAGATTTAGTTTCTAAGGGGTTTGTTTGTATCTTAAATGTGCATGTGCATTTAAGATAGAAAATTTGATGTCTTGGGTTATTTCAAAGCAGGAACTATGGAGTTGCTCAGCTGCTGTTTAATAAGATAAGAAGCTGGTTTCGTGAACGATAATGACATTTGAATATGCTAAGAAAGAGCTTGTAATGGAGACAGTTGCATTGTACATTCCTATGGAGTAAGATCATTTGAACCTTGTTGTTTGGCGCTTTTTTTATTGTTCAAGCTATCTGTAGAATTGGGTAAAAAGCGAACTATTCTATCATGGTATACTTGTCAAAAAAGAAAAAGAAAAATGAGTAGTATGTCGAAGTATATATTTGGTTTGCAACACTTTGATCGATATAATAAACTAATGAGTAAAGCTGATTAAGGTTTGTACTGTCTTTAATGGGGAATGAAGAGACTTTTAGTTTCATTAAATGTTATGATACGAGGGTTGGGTATATATGGAAAGAACACATCTGAGCTTTTCTCTACGATGAAACTAGAAGGATTTGCGCCTGATTAATTGGATACTGACTGGCATCTCGGGCTGTCTTGAAGGTATGATGGACAAAGGAAAATTAATGGTTATTCTATGAAGAACAGTTATACTGTTATTTCTTAATAAAACATCATAGTTGTCTGACTCATCATCTACTCCCGATGGCTCTATAGAAGAAACATTTTAGCTTGTTGCTGAAAAATGAACCAAAGAGTATTAAATATGATGTTCCCTTTTAAGGTTTGCTTGATGCATTATGATATTGGAACTTCCAGAGGAGGTGCTAAAACTCCCACTGTTGAATTTGGAGCCAACAACGTCTCCAATCAAATGTAACATTGATGTTGCTGAAAGACCTGAATCATTTTTACATGGAGGCTGATCGACTCAAATGTTCAATTCCTTTCGAGCTGGATAATTTGTCAAATACTATCAAAATGTTACTATTGTTTCTTCTATTGTATCTTGCCATTCCTTTTTATCTTGAGCTAGGGGATCTAATTTGTCATCATTTGGTGTTTCACAATGACATTTTTTCTTGATTGCAATGATATGTGGTGTGGTTAAATTGTTGTTTTATATCACTGCCAAGTAAAATGTTGCAGTTCTTTAGTTTTTGGCACTTATGCACTTGGAGCAAATATAAGTAAGCAACTGAAAATGCAAGCACGGGCCAACCTCATCTAGTTTATAAAAGGATTATGGAGATATGCAATTTATTAATGTGGCGCCTTAGGATATTCCGATACCGTGTTAATGAACTATGGTTTGCTCATTTGGTAAAATTGGATAAGAGTTGGGAAAGTTTAGATAGATTTCGATTTTCATGTTTATGAAAAAAATACAACATAAGAAATTCAAATTGCATGTTCAAACAAAATTTCAACTCTAAATCAACCAAATTTCAAATCAACCTAATATCAAATCACTACATGTCCAAATGGCCCTAAGTTGTAAAAGCCAATTAAGAAACTAATCAAAGGTAATCTTTTACATTGTCTTTGTGATAAGAAGTAAGAGATGTGAACTACACCAATGAAGGACCTTTCTTTTGGCCTTAGGATATTCCGATACCGTGTTTATGAACTATGGTTTGCTCATTTGGTAAGATTGGATAAGAGTTGGAAAAGTTTAGATAGGTTTCGATTTTCATGTTTATGAAAAAAATACAACATAAAAAATTCAAATTGCATGTTCAATCAAAATTTCAACTCTAAATCAACCAAATTTCAAATCAACCTAATATCAAATCACTACATGTCCAAATGGCCCTAAGTTGTAAAAGCCAATTAAGAAACTAATCAAAGGTAATCTTTTACATTGTCTTTGTGATAAGAAGTAAGAGATGTGAACTACACCAATGAAGGACCTTTCTTTTGGCCTTAGCTACAAATTTTTTTATTACTACGTGTCCTAATTCATTCACAATATATCTATGTGAACACTAAGTAAAGTAAGATTCCAAACATGAAAGGAAACGTAAGGATGATACTTGGTGATAGTTCAGGTCAAAAAAGTGATACTTCTGGTGTGTTTTTTTTTATCATTATCTTTTAAATTTTTTTCCTTTAATTTTTTAATTAATTCTTTTTTTTATCTGCATGGAGTGCCATTTGGCACCATATTTAAACAAAAAAAAAATGAGAGTGTACACCACACGCCATCAAATACTAGTCGAGGTGTGTCTAGAGGCGAAGCCAGGCATAGCCAAGGGTGTTCATCCGACCCTTCGGCAAAAAATTACACTGTTTATACATGGTAAAAATTATTTTTTATGTATATTTAGTAGATATTAAACTCCCTTTGACTTCTTCGTGTGTTCATTTTTTGAACCCCCACTACGAGAAAGTATAGAAATGGCAACAAAAAATTTAATATTTAACAACTTAGTTTTATTGTTGGCAAATGAACAATCCTCTCAACTTCTGTAATTAAGTGATGCATGAATATATTAAGTGATGCATAAACAAATTGTAACTGAAAGAATTTAAAAAAACTGATATCTGCATAACGTGCTCTGAAAAGAAAAAAGCCATTTACTCTAGAAGGTGAAATTAATTCTATGGTTTAAAACTTCCTGCTAAGCTTTAAATACTTGAAGGAAATTAAACAGAAGAAGGATATATGGGCAACATTGTCACTCAACTTTCAATTGGCAATTTGGTTATTCAACTTTTAATTTGGGATGTTCCCACTTTTAGTATAATATGATGATTTGACACGTATTTCCAACTATTCAAAATATTGTATTGTTTTGACAGAACAGAGAAAAGGAAAAAAAATTCATCTCTTGTAAGGAAATATCATACCTTCCAGATGCAGAGTTGACATAGATAATACTGTAAGAGCTGTTAAGTTGGCTAGCTCTCTTGGTACAGTTCCAATAAACTCATTTTTGGACAATACCAAAACTTGAAGCTTTTTGCATTTCTCCAGGTTTGGTGGAATCGCTCCATCTAGGGAGTTGCCTCCGAGGTAAAGCCCTTCCAAGTTTGGAAGATGGTCACATATAGATGTGGGAAGCTTACCGGTAAGATTGTTATTGGTAAGAGCAATGTTTTGCATCATTGTAATGTTGAAGATTGATGTTGGTATACGTACCAGCTGTAAGCTGATTATATTGCAGGTCTAGGATAGTCACCGATTTCCCGACGGATCTCTCCTTTAAGAAAGTTTCTATTTATTCTCAACACTTCTAGCTTTGTTAGATTGGAAAGGGAAGATGGAATTTCCCCCCAAAATTGATTCATCGAAAGGTACATGTATTGAAGGTTAGGTAAGAAACTTAAAAATGATGGAATGGAACCAGTGAAGTTATTGCTTGTGACATTAATCAATTTCAACCTCTGCAAATGAGCCAACTCTTCTGGCAAATCTCCATGGAAAGTGTTGTTACTGATGTCGAGGGAGACGAGAAATGAGAGGTTTCCAAGGTGTGGAGGAATGGTACCATGAAGTTGCATGCTAGAAATGTCTAAAGCAGTACTCGATTGTGGGAGCCGCAAGTGATTCCGATCCAATCGCATATTGGGTGGAAGAGGACCGTTACTTTGTAAGATGTTATGAGGAGAAGAAATGTCTGATTTCAGTGCAAAAAGAGCAGCTTCATCAGTGCTAATATTGGGAATATTAGCAAGTGAAGGAGTATGGTGATGAAACAGAATGAAAATTGCTAGAGCAAAGAGAAGATTGCAAATTCTAGCCATAACTATATGACAGGTAGGTTTCTCTTTTTTCCTTGTTGAGATAAAATAAAGAATTGATAATGCAAAGCAGCCATCTTAGAAGATGTATTTAATGATGTCAAATTCATTGCATACCAATACACTGCTGTTTGTAAGTCATTGGAGTGTTATTTGGTTAAGAGTGTCAACTGTAGTCTGTTTCTAAGATCCATCCATTCACTTGCGAACAAAACATGTGTCTTCTGGGTAGGCAAATCATTTGGAACATATTTCCTTTGGATCCTTTCTCAAAAAGAATGATATTTTTCATATTTGGAAACAATTTACCATTATGCATTATAGCCACACAAAATATATGTGTCTCATGTTACACCACAAGTTCAAAAGTCTTTTTTTTTTTTTTTTTTTAACTCCGTGCTCAGTCAAATAGGTTCATATAAATTAAAACGGATGGAGTAATTATTTTTAAGGTAAAATGGTATATCCTTCTCTCCCTGTTTCTTAGAATAGTATGCTGAATATTTAATAGGGACTATTGCTCCCTAGAAATATCTTCTTTGCATTACAGGAAAATGGACTTCTTTTTCAAGTTTCTTTTCTTCTTTGTTTTTGAAGATCATATTTATGATTTCTTAACTTTCTCTTTTAAGAGAGGAAAAAGAAACAGCAGGGATGGATACCAATATATAAGTTGTAAGACCATTTTAGGAAGTGCATCAGATAGGTCTTTGCATTTTTTTCAATTTACATATTTTTTTCTACAATCTTAGTTGTTCTAAGGATGCCAATGTATTGTTCTTACAGTATGTATGGCCTAAGTTTAAAAATATTTTTATTGCGAAATGTATTTTTTTTGGTCAGAAATGCTTTTTGGAAAATGATTTTTGGAGAGTAGCGAACATGTTTGGCTAATCAATTTAAAAAGTACGTTTGTTGATATTAGAGCAGCGATTTGTTCTTGGCAAGCCAAAAAACATGCTTCTACGGAGAAACTATTTTTTTCGCTTTCGAAAACAACTTATGCTACTACTCAAGCATTACTCCCTTAGTCTCAATTTATATGATACTCTTTCTTTTTTAGTTTTCTCCCAAAAAAAATGATATCTTTCTATATTTAGAAATTATTTAACTTTAAAATTTCCATTTACCCTTACTCAAATAATTTATAGTCACACAAATATCTATAGCTTGTTTTAGACCATAATTTTAAAAATCTTCTTTTCAATCTTAAATTCCGTACTCAATCAAACTCTATCACATAAATGTATGGCAGAACATTTTAGGAAGTGTTTCAAATAGTTTTTGCATTTGTTGCTCGTAAGCAACTAGTTTTTTTTTTTTTTTTTAAAAATATTTTATTGTTCTTATAGCCTGCTTGAAAAAACTTTCAAAATCTATTTGTTTTGGAAAGTGTTCCTGCCAGAAGTGTTTTTCAACTTTTGAAAACAATTTATGCTACTTCTCAAAAGCAATTACTCCATTTGTCTCAATTTATGTGGCATAATTTGAATTTTGAGAGTGAAACAGTTTAATTTTGACTGTGAGTCCGGGCATGGTGTCTTTAAGTTTTTGAAATAAAATTATATAATTGAAAACTACGTAAAAGGTACTATAAGTTACAATAATTAATAATTCAAAATATTTAAAAGATATATGAAAAAAATTACGATAAAAAAAAAGACTTATTTGAATTTCAAAATCCGAAATGTGTCACATAAATTGGGATGAAAGGAATATTTTTTTCTAATAATTTGGCTGCACATCTCAACTCTCTAAACTAAACATTTTTCTTGGACAAGTAAGCAATTTTGACTTCCAAGAGGATTTGTAGAATTGGATTCTCTGGAGTGTTTTTTGGTTTAGACAGTGTCAATTCTTAGTACTACGGTCTACAAGTTGTATTAGTGAAAGCCGTCAATAGTCAAGTCTCTGGTACCAAGCCTCACAAATAAAATTTGAGTCGTGACATTTGATGTTTCCCCAAAATCCTATCTTTCTTATACACACACACACTCTTTCTTTGTAGAAATTTTTACACTCTATATCACTTGGTCCAAGCTTCTAATCAAAATGAGCTCATGTCTCAAGATCTAACCTTATTTAGCCCATTTTGTAGATAATTTGAAATACTTAAGGAAAATACAATAATTTCTTAGTTTGTGATTATGATTTCCAATTTTGTTGCTTAGAAACTGATTGAAAGTGACATTCATGTTTATCATCACAAATTTAAACATTATTTTATTTACTATTAACAAACTTATCTGGAGAAAATGATAGTTCTTATCGGTATATTTTTCGTATGTAATTCCAAATTTAATGACCTTTGATGAGGTAATTCCTAAAATTTTCGTCAAATGTAATGAAATTGAAGGCCGCAAGCTATGATATTTAATACAGGGCATAATACATAAACAGACCCTCAAAATTGCCTCAAATGGCAAGTAAGCCCTCCAACTTTGAAGATTGTGCGCCAAAAGGCACCTCAACTTGTCTCGACTTTATCGGTGAACACTCCACCTACAAAATGATCGTCTAGATACCTCCAAAATTTATGTGGCACGTCGGCATTTTTGTGTTTACGTGTTCGAGTTTATACAAGTTGAGGTGTCTATACACTTTGCCTAAAGTTGGAGGGCATACTTGTCTGTGCCCAAGTTTGAGGGTCTGGTTATGTATTATGCCTTAATACAAATTTTAATCGAATATAGATATGAAGTTTGAATTGAAGAGAAGTTGGATGCTTGATAAAGTGTGTCATATAAAATTATACCATTAGATCCTTGATAAGCCATGCCACCTCGTGTTTTGGTGTTTTGATGACTTGACAAACCTACTCGAGGAAATTCACGATGATAGGAAGACCACGCTCTGTCTCCTGAAGTGTCCTGCGCCCAAGTCTCTCGTAAAGTGTTGCCACCGTAGCAAGATACAACAAAGATATCAAGAAGCAGAGTTGCTTTATTGGTCGTCACATTCACTCTTCCTCTACATATTCAAACATCATGCTAAAGTGAAGACTCGATTCTTGCAAAATCCAAAAATAATTCAGATCTAAAAGTACAAGTCTCCACACATCAAGTGTGTTCAAGAACAAAAGCTTCAACAAATCCAAGGACGTGTTCTTCTACAACTTAAGTTGTGTTAAGTCCTAGGAGTGTTAAGTTTCTCGTTCTTTTATTCTTAAACTTGTAAACCTACTCTTTTCAAAGGCCGTTGTAGGTACTCGAATTCTCGCAGTTTTGCATAGGTAGTTTACCTTCATTCTATTGAGTGGTACCTTTAGCTGTAGTTAGTCAAGGTGTATTGGTGTGTTTGGCTGGAGGTAGTCAAACAGTATTGAACTCTCAAAGGCTGCTTGTAAGAAGTAAATCTTCACAAGCGTTTGAGTAGTACACGAGGCTAGAGTTAGTCTAGGTGTCACGCCCCAAATCTGGAGCGCCGTGACTGGCACTCGGTGCCAAACTACGCTCGAGCGAACCACCCTAAATCTGAAACTCTGATAAGGCCTACCTGCACACAGACAATACCAACAAGCCGGTGAGGCCATAATCTGGATATATATATATATATAAATGCTGACTATTTCGTCTGAACTGTGTACACGCACACCCAAAATATATATACACGATTGAGCAAGACGATGAGGCTGCTATGTATGCTGTACAACAAAAATGAGAGCCGATAAGGCTACATAATATCCCAACTACATAAAAATGTCTACAGACCTCTAGGAAACATGAGCCGTAGAAAGGACAGGACAAGGCCCCGTCATACCTATATATGTGTGTCAAAATAGCATACCAAAAGGGACTAAGACTTCGAACAGTGGAGCGCCACGGCACCGAGTGGAAGACCCACCGAGTGGATCGTCCGTACGGCTGCTCGAACACGTGGGCGCGAAACGCGGCGTCCCGGTGCGGAACGTCGCACGAAACAATGTGCCGAGGTGTAAGGCAATGGAATACCGAACCGAACCGAGAATAATACAATCTGGAGGCCAAAGAATGCCTTGAAAATCTCACCTGACCTATCTCATATGAAATGCAATATAATATTATTATATATCTCACTGACCAAGTAGCCACGCAACTGAAAAAAATTCTCACTGACCAATCGGCCAAGCAATTTGTCTCACTGACCCGTCCGCCAGGCATTTTGTCTCACTGACCCATAGGCCAGGCAATCTGTCTCACTGACCAAGTGGCCGAGCTAAAGAAAATGTCTCACTGAACAAGTGGCCAGGCTAACGAAAATATCTCACTGACTAAGTGGCCAGGCTAAAGAAAAATATACATGTATATCATGCAGTGTATCATGCCTATGCTGAAAAATACTAATACTGTAACATGTCTCTTCTGTCTCTCTATAAACTCAAGGAAAAAGGGAGGGAATATGGCCCCTCAAAAACAGCAACATAACACTCGGAAACTATGCCACAATATGACAAGCTCTACTTTGATAGATCTCTAGTCATAAGGTTCTTTACGCTCCTACCATATATGGAATCAGGCCAAGAAAAGAAGGAATAGCCTTAACATACCTTGTTAGTATCCTTAACTACTTAACGCTTATCCTTCCAAGCTTATAAATCTACATCCAAGAGAATTCATACTATTGTTAGGCTTATCGTCATATGCTTATCTTAAGCTTTCAAATTAAATCTACTTAAAATCTGCCAAAATTCGGACAACATCTCCCCTGTTTATATCCCTAGCCCAAAATCACAATACCAACAAAACAATAATAATAACAACACCAATATCAACAACATCATCATCTACATCAATATGCTCAATAAAACATCCCACACGATGTTTTCGCAATTTCTCAACCAACCATTAGACTTTAAGAAGCTTTAACAATTAAATTTCCATGGTACAATTCATAATACCTATAGTAAAGAATATCCTTACCTCAATCAAGGTTGGTAGGGCTTGAAATCTTATTTATCTTCAGCGGCTTCCTTTGATTCGTCGAGATTCGTTTTTAATCTTATAAACACGAGCTTAATTTGATGTAGGAACTCCTAAATTTGCTATATCTTGGTGTAAAAATATTGGATGAATGTTATGGGAGGTTCTAGAGAAGTGTGGGGATGAGAGATGTTTAAAAATGAGGCAATTTAGGCTAAAATTCTATGGAGGAAGTTGGGAGAATGTTCTAGGGGGTTAGAGAAGGTTTTAGGGGTGTTTGGATGAAAAAAATAAGGGGTAAAACCCCTTTTATAATGTTCTAGGGTCGGTTGGCACTGACCTAGAATTTTTGGGTACTGTAGCGTGCGTGTCGCGCACTGTAGCTGCGCGTTTCTACTCTGCTAGCTTGACTTGTAACGTCCATAATTTTCTACTCCGACGTCATATCGATGAGCGGCTTGTTGCGTTAGAAACTAGTCTTCATAAGCTTCAATTTAGCCTTTGGCTTTACTTCAAAACTCCTCATATACTAAAAGATATTCTTTCCCCAATTTGGCTCATTCTTGTCGTTCAAAGTAGCACTCATCTTCTTCCAAAGTCATACTAACTCAACTTCTTCCACTCATTTTCTTATAGGACCTTTCGGAATTCCTCATATGCATCCTTTACTCATAAAATGTACTTAATAATGCTTCATCCCTTATACTCCAAAGTTTTTTTACTTAGCCATATTTTAACATACTTATGCTCAAATTTGATAAGTGCTTCTCCGCAAGTACGGGGTGTAACATCCTTCCCCCCTTAAAAACATTCGTCCTCGAATGTTGTAGCTTCCGAGCTTATGATGTTATCATTAATTTCTCAAAATGGTTGTCCTCCTTTAGGCCCTGATCTTCATACTCTTATAATATGAGCTCATCAGTCTTCTTTCATATTCCCTTATCTCTCTATTGAACTCATCCATTCGTTGCATATCCTCATGTTCTTATGTATGTAACGGGTGGTCAGTTGATATCCAGCTATTGTTCTGTTCTCATTAAGGTGGTCTTGGCTCATGATCGCTACGGCTCTCTGCCGACCATGCGAGTATTCTTAATTGTTGTATCCTTTTTACTTGCTCTTTATTTCTCTACTAGTAAACACACTCCCCTGTTCAGTTATGGCACCTTTCCTTGTTTGCTTCTCTGGTGTTTATCCCTTTTTGTACTAGTCGACCTTATATACATACCATATCATCTCCTTTTAATACCTTGGTCGGACCCTTTAATTCCTTACATTATCATCATATTCATATTTCAAGTTTCCTCCAATTTCCTCTTCTCAATTTTAACATAATTACAAAATAAACTCATGAACATGGAACTTAGATAAAATTCTACTTAATCATAATTTCCTTTCAATATGAGTATGTTTCCCTCCTTAAGTCCTTGGCTCTCTTATACCGGTGACTAATTGAGACTTAAACTAACCTCCATTCTTCTTGAGTTTCTTATCGTCGTCCTTGCACCATTCTGTTGGCCATTTCATCATGGCGATTTTTATACGGTTCTATGTCATACACTCTCACAATTGATATAACCGGCTACTTGGAATTTCACGACTTACGAGGTACTCCCTAATCTCAAGCAATGACATCGTTGTCACGCTATCCATAGGCACACTATCTTCCTTTCCTTTAAAGATTATTGAACTTCCTATAAATATTCCTCTTTTAAAGCTTTAATCTCTTCTAGTGCTACAAGTTCTTTTTAGTACTCCAGATTGTCCCTTATCCCTGGTCAAATGCGGGCTTCCTTGCTCCTTCTGTTACTTCTTGGAGTACTTTACTGCATACCTAAATGTACCTAAAATTTCTTGGCGAAACTTATTCTCCTTTCTATATTTGTCTCATGATATACTTGCATTTAATCCATTCTCACTTTTCTTTAGCACATTCTTGACATATCGGTTCATCTTGAATTTTGGCTCCTGCAATCCAGTATATTTCCCTCTTTTGATCTTGGGAGTATTGTAGTTCATCTTAGAATTGAATTTGTTCTCCCCCCTTTTAAAGGATGTTCTCATATACCAGTAACCTTCGAGTATTAACCGTCTTTGATAGTCATCTGGCTGACCTTAGCGATCCTTCAACTCCTCTATTCCATATAATGCCGGAGTTCTTTTCATCACATAGTTCAACTTATTTCCTTGTTGATTTCTTGTATCAAATCAAAATGCTTATACATATCGGATATAATTCAGATGCCTTCTTTATTGAATTTTCACTTCAACCTTTCAAGATCAGTAGTCCCCTAGGCTAATGAATTTATAGGGATATTGGAATTCATTAGGCCCCTTATTGAGTGTCTGACTATACCTCGCTCCTTTAGCCCTAGTCTTCCTCCACGACTATCTTCTTAATATCCTTGAAATTTTCCTTGCTCTGGCTCCCAATTCCCATTTATGTCTATACTATACCATTAAAAGTTGATAATCCACACCATCCATTCTCACGACTCGTCCTCTCATTAGCTTAGCTCATTTTGTCCAAGAATTCTTCTTAACTACTTGTTTGCATCACGACCATGCATCATGGTCCTTCCGGTGTTCTCGGTTCTTGTTCTTATCATGAAATCCTCACAAAGTACACCTTTCCTTTCTTCTTTCGTCGAGTCTTCATCTTCCTTATATATATATATATATATATATATATATATATATATATATATATATATATATATATATATATATAAGGAAGATGAAGACTCGACGAAAAGGTTAAAAGTGGTTTACTTGTGGTGAAAAATGAGGTGATTTGGGCTAAAATTCTATCGAGGAAGTTGGGAGAATGTTCTAGGGGGTTAGGGAAGGTTTTAGGGGTGTTTGGATGAAAAACATAAGGGGTAAAACCCCTTTTATAATGTTCTAGGGTCGGTTGGCACCGACCTAGAATTTTCCGATACTGTAGCGCGCGTGTCGCACACTGTAGCTACATGTGGCTCTACCAGCCTGACTTGTAATTTTCATAATTCTCTACTCCGACGTCGTATCGGCGAGCGGTTTGTTGCGTTAGAAACTAGTCTTCATGAACTTCAATTTAGGCTTTTGCTTTACTTCAAAAGATATTCTTTCCCCAATTTGGCTCATTCTTGTCATTCAAAGTAACGCTCATCTTCTTCCAAAGTCATACTTACTCAACTTCTTCCACTCATTTTCTTATAGGACCTTCCAGAATTTCTCATATGCACCCTTTACTCATAAAATGTACTTAATAATGCTTTGTCCCTTATACTCCAAAGTGGTTTTACTTAGCCATATTTCAGCATATTTACGCTCAAATTTTATAAGTGCTTCTCCACAAGTATGGGGTGTAACACTAGGTGTATTAGTTTCTTGGCTAGAGGCAGTCAAGAGTCCCTTGCAGTAGGGGTATTGTAAGGGTGGAGGGATTATGTGAGTTAATACCTAGATTGCAAGAGTTGTAATATAAAGTTGCTCGATGTAATGGAGTTAAAATCCTATATGATAAGTCGTGGTTTTTATCCCTTTAGCACGGAGCTTTCCACAGTAATATCCTGTGTTATTTACTACTGCACTGCATCAGGGAGCTGGTAAACAATCAGGTCCCTCATATATTATTTGGTGGATGTACAACCTCTATCAATTAGTATCAGAGTCGGTTCTTTCTAAAAGGTTAACACCAAGAAAGGATCGTTCATATGGCTGCTCTACTAAACAAAGAAGAGAAAGATTTTGAATGCTGAGGAAAGAAGTGAGTCAAGTGATGATGACGAATTAGAAATAGCATATCACACTCACAGATCCAAAGAATTGTTCGAAGAAGTGCTGAGTCCCTGAAAAAGAAAAGTCACAATGAAAATCTCAAGGACAACTCCAATAAGATAGCTACAAGAAATCTGGTGCTTGATAAAAGGCTCAGAAGAAAGGATGAAGCTGAAAACTTGATGAGGCAGGCTCTTACCACATGGAGAGACTCGATGAGGGAATGTGAAGATGAAGCGAACTCAATTGATACATCCAAGTGCGAGTTAACAATGAATCCTCAATGAGTGATTCGAATCCTAGTCTCTTAAAGAGCTCTTGCGCTGAAAACAAAACCAAAGAAAAGGTCAAAGACCCTCCTGATGATCAAACCAAACTGGAAGGTCACTCCCACAAAAGACTAATGTTTTTGGTAAAAGATCTGATAAATGAGCTTCGTGGACTCACTAAAGAAAAGGAGGAGCTAGCTGAGAAACTTGACAACACAGAACAAGAAAGGGATAATATGGTCGTTTGCATCATAGATCTACAAGAGCAAGTTGAGAAAGTTACTAAAGAAAACTTTCTTCTAAATAGCCATATCAAAGAACTGATGAATGCACCTTTTGAGAGACGGAAGATAGTAATCAAAGCTCAAAATGAACATCAAAACTATTTGGAGCAAACCAAAGTGGATCCTATAGTTGAGATGAAGAGGTATGAGGACACCGCTAAACAGAAGATAAGAAAGGAGGGACCTGGTCCTCACCAGGAAGGAGAAGACTTGTTTGAATGGAAAAGAGGAAGCCTAGTTCATCATATTCACCACTCCAAGGGACCCAATGTTATGTCCCGTATTTTGCACATTCGGAAAATTTGGAATAATTGTGACGAGTTAAAGACAAGACTACATTTTGATCTTGTTTGGTATATAAGTTGTTCATGAGAAATATTGATGCGAAAA
>NC_081344.1:66046311-66051551 GCF_029784015.1 Lycium ferocissimum
TTTCATGTTAATAATAACGGTGTTGAGTAGTTGAAGAACTTGTATTAGTAAAAGTATGGAATACGAGCTTAAGTATGCAAATAATGGTGCTGTTGGTTGGAAAGGTGGTTAAATTAAGATTCATGGCATTAGCGAGTATCACATGTTGTTGGGAGCTATTTTATCATATGAGGAAAAGTGATCGAAACAAACGAAATGCTGCCCAATTTTCGTTAGCCTTATCCGCTTTAGTTCAGGCTTAAGTATACCTTCAATGCTAGCCTTCGTACGAACCCCTTTGTATGTAGAATTGTAAGCCGGAGGAGAGCTTTTAGTTGACTTCATTAAGGAGATACAAAGGTATGTAAGGCTATTCCCTCTTCTTTCAAGGCATCATTCCTATGTTTTGTCCATAATCTTCTTACTCCTGGAAATGTCAGAAGTCCACAGTTTCTAAAGAATCTTACGATGACTCCAATCTTAAAGGTTTTCAAGCCTAAGTTCTAAATGATTTCATGACGTGACTGAGTGAGCTATAAAGCATATGGCCTCAGCTTATGCCTGAGTGAGCTATATAACATATGGCCTCAGTTTATATCATGGATCATTCAAGGTGAGACCTAACAGTGATAATGACGCCATAATATACTCGGAGGTTTACGACCTTAGTCACTCCGAGAGAGCGCACTTTTATTTGGGCTCTCATGCATGCTACGTATATTATATGTATATATGATATGTATATGTATATAGGGGATATGGGGAAAGGTGAGTAACTATAGACGCATAGCCACCGATCGAGTTGGTATCTTATGATATCATCCCGACGCGGGATGCCCGTACGCGGGCTATACGGGGCGATGGATCGCCGTATGTTCCACGGCAATATATTGATATATGGATCGGGCCGCACGTTCCAAAGCAATACATGATATGATATTTTATGAGTATGCATGTATGACTCCGCCTTAAGAGGCAAGCAGTTACTGGTTATCTTTATTTTATCTTCTTATTCTCTCCTTATTTCATGACGCATGCCTTACATACTCAAGACATTGTTCGTACCGACATCCTTTTTTTTTTTTGGATGTCGTGCTCATGCCTGTGCAGACCGGGAGACGACCTGCTTCCTAGGAGCGGCACTCACTTTGCACCAAAGCACTTTCATAGCACGTGAGCGCCGTTTATATATTCTTTTGTGTATATTCTTGGATATGGTGGGTCCCGTCCCATCTTCATGACTTCGTAGTTTCGGCTTATAGGCTTGTAGATACTCATGTGTGGGTAGTGGATGTTATGCAACCTTCGATGTATATTTTGTATATTATTCTTTTGCTGCCACGAGGGTTTGTATATATATGTGTGTGTACATGTTTTATGGAGTTATACGTGTATAGGTTAGGACGACATTAGTATGGAAGGTGGTGCTCGGTAGTCAGCTCCAGGTACCCGTCACGACCCACTAGGCGGGTCGTGACATTCCACAAAATAAAAGGCTTTTTTTACGAGGTACAAATAGAAATTCCTCTTTATTTGATTTGGTGCGAAATCGACCATAGATCAATTCCTTTTTATTTGGGAGTATTGACTACACCCCACCCCGAGCTTCATGTTACTCTTTCCAAGTGACACAGTCCTGTGGCATCCCAATTGATTGACCTGGGATGACAGCTTTTCTTTCGAGTCTCGTAAAATCGAATTTCGATCAAATCACACATCGCAAAGAACTCAGGCCTTCTAATTCTTTAAGAAGTTTATCTAAAAAAAAATTCGCAATATAACTAGGGAAGACGTTTTAAATACCACACATGGGTTAATGGGCAATGCGAGTTTGATATAGCCCATTTGATACCTTCGTATCCTAGAATCAACAAGTTCGACTCCGTATTGTTCACAAAATTTCGGTCTTCTTTTTCATCTCCGATTACTCGATAATTTCATGCTAAAGACAAATTCGCTTTTTATATTACCAAAAATTCTTTCACAAATTAATCCATATTTTTCCGGTTTATTAGTTTTGTAATGAAAAGTATAGGGTTTTGTTACCTCTCCAACTATCTCTCCATTAGGCAGGATTTTAGTGACCGTATAATACTACCAGTGAGTGACCCTTCTCTAGACAAGTTATATGGACCCTTATACAGATTGTATAACTTATATGTGCCGTATAATTGATCGTTTCTCCACCTTAAAAATACTCACCCAACATCTTTCAGAAGTCAATGTCACGGTCAGGTGGCATACCAGGGAAGTCCGCGGGGAATACATCTGCAAACTCGCGTACCACTGGAACTAAACCAATAGATGGAGTATCTGTGCTGGGATCACGGGTATGTGCCAAATAAGCTTAAATGACCCTGATCATGTCTAAAACTTGCATGAAACTGAATTTGTGATTGGATCTTCTTGTCTGAGACTAATTATGAGAAATCTGGATATAAATGAACTTAGTATCATGCTACATTTGGGTCGTGACAGAAGCAATCCCTTTCACAAATCGACTAAAAGTAACTAGCCAAACCCACGGAGCTACGAATCTCAGTCACTGAAGTGGTCCTCGGCCAATCCCTAACAGCCTCAATCTTTTTCGGGTCAGAAAGTGAAGGAGAATTGTATTGTATCATTCTACTTTTTGTGTAAAGAACAATGTATAGAGAATGTAGATGATCTTGTAGATTTATTAGGAGCATGATGTGGCGTGATTTTACGCCACAATTGATGCTTTCCGGCTGTAAGTTTTACTTGTTTTTAAGCAAGTCTATGTGATTTTACGTGGTTTTTATTATGTTTCAGGTAATACGAGGTCCCTAGAGCCTAAGTGTGGAAAACAAGCAAGAAAAGAGAAAAAAAAAGTTGATCACTGGAAATAACTGGAGATTCTGGAAATTTTGTTGGAAATTACTCGCGCTCGCTACAGTAAAGCCACGCGTTTCGCGCCCACGCGCGCACAGGATTCTCGCGCGTTGTCAAGGCCGTATGTCACGCGGCTCGCTACCAAGCAAGAAGGTTTGATGTCGACGTCATCCGTTGCTGCACAAAACATGGCGCCGTTCGCTGGTATGGTTTTCCTGCCCAAGCTCCGAGTGTAACTTGAATTTGATGATTTTTTCTATTACAGTTCATTTAAAAAGCCAACTGGGAAGATTGTAAAATTATCTTTGGCATAAAACACAAGTTTGGAGGCTAGGGTTCCTACATAAATATTCTTTCTTTTATTTAATCCTTGTTTATGGGAATTTCTTGGTGACAATTAAGATTGATACTTTTGTTATGCTTATTTCTTGATCGACATTATTTTTAATCAAGTAAGTTATTGTTATTTTAATTATTCTTGTTCTTCAACGTTTCTCAAGGGAGTAGCTAACCCTAGGACTTGTCCATTTACTTTGTTTGAAACTCGGAAGAGGAAGAACGGGTTGGGATAGAATAATTAACATGAATTTGGGGCGTTAACCCTCATCTAATGGAAATTGACCTAGGAATAGGCGATACCACTTGTAGCCATATTCGGGTGTTCTTAATGCTCCTAATTGCTTGAGGGATCTTCAATTGGGTAGTCTAGTTAATCTTCGGGAGAAGTTAATTTAGAGTCATTATCCGAGGCTAAATAAAATAAACTTGCTATTATTTATAATTCATGAAATATATTGGATCGTTACTTGAGAAGTAGTTTCCTTTATTCCATTCTTGTGGCCATTGATCAATTTACTTGCTTTCTAGATTATAGTTTATATTTCCGTATTTTATCAAAACCTTATAAAAAACCACCATTGATGCGTTCGGTCTAGCTATTGTTAGTGATAATTCCTAATCTGCTTAAATTTCCTACATATTATTCTCTGTGGGATTCGACCCCAACCTTCTTGGGTTACTATATTTGACAACGTCCGCGTTATACCATTAATAGGTGTAATTTGAGCGTATCAAATTTTGCGCCACGTCGAGGAACAATTGGCGTATTTTGGCTAATTTAGGAAATAAGCTAACTTGCCTTGAACCGAACCTGTGAATATTTTGTATAGTTGTTTTCTGTGTTTTATTTTATTTTTATAAAACAAAAAATGGCATCTTTCCATGAAAACGTGTTTAGTAGTGATTTTTATTGTGAGCATGGCCAAATTGGTGAGTTCAAACTCATGATGGAGTGCCTCGCTAGTGAGGATACCTAAAATCAAAAAAGCCTTGGAAGAATACTTGGAAACTAGTCTCCAACTTGGTTTGATGACGCATTGATTTAAGAAAATCCTCCCGGGCAAATCATTATGAACTCCCCAATGCTCAAGATGAAAGGGTAAATCATGAAGATGAGTTTATTGGGAATGCCAAAGAAAAAAAGATCTTTCTTGATCAATCACGATCTTATATATAAGAAGAACAAAAGATCTTTCTTGATCAATCCCTTTGCCCCTCATTCTTCAAGAATAAGGAAGATCCTTTTCAAAAAAAGTGCGTACAGTACTTTTGTGTTTCCGAGCTAATGTTCTAGCACAAGAAAGTCGAAGTATATACTTTATTCGATATAAAGTCTTTTTTTTTTTTGAAAGATCCGCTATAATAATGAAAAAGATTTCTACATATTCGCCCAAATCGGTCAATAATATCAGAATCTGATAAATCGGACCAAACCGGTTTACTAATTGGATGCCCTAATACGGTACAAAAGTTTGCTTTAGCTAACGATCCAATCAAAGGAATAATTGGAACAAGGGTATCGAACTTCTTAATTGCATCATTGATTAGAAATGAATTTTCTAACATTTGACTATGTACCATTGAAGAATTCTAGTCACACACTTGAAAGATAGCCCATAAAGTCACGGAATGGCCGGATAATTGGTTTTATGGATCCTTCCCTGTGAAAGCATAGAGAAAAATGACATTGCCAAAAATTGACAAGGTAAAATTTCCATTTATTCATCAAAAGAAACGTCCCTTGGAAGCCGAATTGATTTTCCTTTGATACCTAACATAATGTATGAAAGGATCCTCGAATAACCATAGGGTAGCCTCTAAAATCCTTAGCAAAGACTTACAAGACGTTCTATTTTTCCATAAAAATAGATTCGTTTAAGAAGGGCTCCAAAAGATGTTGATCGAAATGAGAAGATTGGTTCCGTAGAAAGACGAAAAGTTGATCCGTATTCATATACATAAGAATTATATAAGAAGAATAATCTTTTTGATTTTTTTTTGAAAAGGAATTTTCTTTTGAAGTAATAAGACTATTCAAACCAATATTCGTGGAGAAAGAACATAATAAA
>NC_081344.1:66051651-66071570 GCF_029784015.1 Lycium ferocissimum
ATCGGACCAAACCGGTTTACTAATTGGATGCCCTAATACGGTACAAAAGTTTGCTTTAGCTAATGATCCAATCAAAGGAATAATTGGAACAAGGGTATCGAACTTCTTAATTGCATTATTGATTAGAAATGAATTTTCTAACATTTGACTATGTACCATTGAAGAATTTAGTCACACACTTGAAAGATAGCCCATAAAGTCACGGGAATGGTTGGATAATTGGTTTATATGGATCCTTCCTGTGTGAAAGCACAGAGAAAAATGACATTGCCAAAAATTGACAAGGTAAAATTTCCATTTATTCATCAAAAGAAACGTCCCTTTTGAAGCCAGAATTGATTTTCCTTGATACCTAACATAATGTATGAAAGGATCCTTGAATAACCATAGGGTAACCTGAAAATCCTTAGCAAAGACTTCTACAAGACGTTCTATTTTTCCATAAAAATAGATTCGTTCAAGAAGGGCTCCAAAAGATGTTGATCGTAAATGAGAAGATTGGTTCCGTAGAAAGACGAAAGTGGATTCGCATTCATATACATAAGAATTATATAAGAAGAAGAAGAATCTTTGATTTTTTTTTTTGAAAAAGAGTAACCGGGCTTCTTTGAAGTAATAAGACTATTCAAATTCCAATATTCGTGGAGAAAGAATCGTAATAAATGTAAAGAAGAGGCATCTTTTACCCAATAGCGAAGAGTTTGAACCAAGATTTCCAGATGAACGGGGTAGGGTATTAGTATATCTAATACATAATTTAGATGTGAAAAATTGTCCTCTAAAAAAGGAAATGTTGAATGAATTGATCGTAAATTATGAGATTTGAAAATCTTTTTGCCTTCGAAAGAAGATAAAGAAGATATTAATCGTAGAGAAAACGGAATTTCCACAATAAATGCAAATCCCTCTGATATCATTTGAGAATACAAACTCTTGTTGCACCCCAAAAATGGATTTTTGTTAGAATCATTAGTAGAAATAAGAAAATGATTCTGTTGATACATTCGAGTAATTAAACGTTTCACAATTAGGAAACTAAATTTATTGTTATAACCTGGATTTTCCAACAAAATCGACCTATTTCTATTTAAACCATGATCATGAGCAAGTGCATAAATATACTCCTGAAAGATAAGTGGATATAGGAAGTTGTGTTGTTGCGAGCTATCTGGCTGTAAATATCTTTGGATTTCTTCCATTTGAAATTCGATTTGAACCAAAGATGGAAGATTTTGAGGGTTATCAAATGATACATAGTGCGATACAGTTAAAACAAAGTATTATAGTAAGAATAGAATAGATACCTTGGATACAGGTAAACTTCTCAACGGATTCTCTATCATCTCTTTTTTTTTTTTTTCGTTTCATTTAATTGGTCTATGTTATAGTGTTATAGGATAATAAGATGGTTAGAAATCCTTTATTTTTTCAACCTAATCGCTCTTTTGACTTCGGAAAAAACTTTCTTTATCAATATACTGTTTCTTCTACACACACATCTCCATAATAGAAAATGGTAATAGTTAGGATTCATTAAAAAAATCGAGAATCCACTCATGGGACAAGAAACCCTTCCCGCATCAGGCACTAATAAATTTTTAACGTCTAATTAGATCGGGAATCATTCAAATTAAGAACAAAAGCTCGTTGCTTTTTCTTTCCCTATAATTTAATTGAAGCCGCAGCCCTATCCATTTATTCATTCGACCCAACTTTATTTTGTTCCGTTCCAAGAATTCTAACACGGTTTTATACCCATCTAGGAACAATGAAATTTTTTCAGAACTTTCCGTTGATACGACATGCTATTTTTACCATTCATTCCCTTTCAGGATCAGTCGTGGTCTTCCAAACTTTACCGAGAGTATGGACGAATCCCTCACTTCATCCATATGTGTAAAAGACACTAGCCGCACTTAAAAGCCGAATACTCTACCGTTGAGTTAGCAACCCGAAGAAAATATCGAAAAAATTGTGTAGATCCAATCCGAAGAAAAAGAAATAAAGAGATTAGACAAGACAACCAAAAACCATTGAAAGAAGAAATCTAAAAAAATACATTCACACTTTCTAATTAATTTAAAACATAAAATAAAACTAAATAGATCCACTTCATTTATCACAATGAATTATATTTGTTCGATACACTGTTGTCAATATAAATATTGAATATTGAAAAAAAAAAAGCAAAAGAAATTTCAATTGAAAACAATAAAAAATATTAAAAAAAGGACTTGTGTTGGATTGGCACTACAAATCTAATCCAAATAAAATAGATACAAAAAAGTATAGATGGGAGAATAAATAAAGACTAAGTGGAAAACAAAACTACAATTTACTTAGATTTATTGAATCCATAATGGATTCAATCAAGTTAAGTGAGATAAGCAAACTTGATTTCTTTCTTCGTTTTAGTAGAGTTCCAAAAACCACCCAATTGAAGGAAATGCCCGAATTTTAGATTTAGAAGATCAATAAAATAAGAGGTTTTGTCGTTATAGAACACGGAATTCAATGGAAGCAATGAGAAATAAATACAAATAGAAAAGGAAAGGGAGGAAATACAAAAAAATAGAAGAGAAAAGTCATACAAAGTTATATACAAATCACTACCCCCTTTTTTGTATTTCCTTAATTTATTTCCTTAATTGAATTTCGGTTGATTAGGATGAAGTTCCTTAAAAACTTCCGCCTTCTTTAAAATATCCTGAACAGTTCCTGTAGGTTGAGCCCCTTTTTCAAGGAAATATAAAATAGCAGGAACATTTAAATAAGTTTGATTCTTTATCGGATCATAAAAACCCACTTTACGAAGATCTTTTCCTTCTCTTCGGGATCGAACATCAATTGCAACGATTCGATAGACGGCTCATTGGGATAGATGTAGATGAACAACACCCCCCCTAGAAACGTATAGGAAGCTTTCTCCTCGTACGGCTCGAGAAAAATGATTGATTCGAGGTTTTGTCTCTGTATGGAATTCTATCTAAGAAATGACAACTGGGTCCATAAAATGATCAAATCAATTAAAGATGTTAGTCTTTTTTTCTTCTTTCTTCCTGAAAATGAAAAAGAAACCATTCGTACTCTCATAACTCAAGTTGGATAACTTTCAAACAGTTCAAAGAAAAATCTTTCGGCAATTTCATTTATTGAGCGGTCTTTCCCCCTTTTTTGTTTGTCTCGTTTAAAATCGATTTGGATTCTTCAGTCTGATCCAGTTATTAAGACAATTAAAAAGGTGTTTCCTTGTTCTGGGATCCTTTATCTTTCTTTTATTTTTAATCATTGGGTTTAGACATTACTTCGGTGCTTTTTAATCCTTTCAAAATGGCAGCAACATACCCTTTTTGCGATTTCTATGAAAGAATCCTACAGACGATGGATTCCCGCGTGAAACACTTTGGATCGAAAAAGTTTGATCAATTCCAAGAAATTTTGGAATTGAAAACTTGCTCGAATTGGATTCTTTAGATTTCCATACCGAAGATATATTTACGAAGTTGTTCCAATTTTTTTATTGATTGGCATTAACCCTAGACCTTTGCCCCGAGAAATAAATTAATACTTTCTACTCGAGCTCCATCATGGACTCTTTACATTACCAATGATGTCGAGCCAAGAGCACCTTCATTCCTACATAAAATGGTGGATGTACAAATCCACAACGGATCGTGTCCTTCAAGTCGCACGTTGCTTTCTACCACATCGTTTCAAACGAAGTTTTACCATAACATTCCTCTAAGAACCGGTATGGAATTGATTCAATTATGGAATCATGAATAGTCATTGGTTGGGCTGATGTATAAACACCATAATCTATAGTACATAATCTATAGTATTTTCTATATCTATATACTATAGATATAGGTGGATAAAGATTTTTCTGAAGAAGTCTTAGTAAGACCCCATCAATAATATTAATTTGTCATATTAATTAATATATATATATATATATATATATATATATATATATATATATATATATATATATATATATATATAAATAATAATAAATAAGATGAATAAATGAGTTCTTTTTGATTCTGCATCTTCACGTGACTCAATAGGAGAGATTGACCTATTTCATACTTCTTCAAATAGCGAAGATTCAGCTTCTAAGGAATGATTAAAATGATTTATCTTTCGACATCATTATTTGAAGAAATTTTGATCATCTTAGGAAAAAAGACTTATCTTTTTTTTAATTGAATCATCAACGATTTCAATGATTTAAAATAGATAAATACACCAAACAACAAATCCAATTTTTTTATGAGATGGATAAAAAAAGATTAATGTAAGGTAAGATTTTAATTCTTATTCTTTTTTTTTTTTAGAAATTAAAGAGTCTTCCATTATATTTTGAAAACTACTGATCTCAGGAGGTCGCGTCCGTTATATATGAGATTTACGTATAAAGTATTATAAATAGAAGCCTATTTCACAGCTTAGATCTTCAACCATGAAAAGTTATGCCTTCTCCCCTTCCATCATCCATGATATTCTCTGTTGGATCTTGGCGGTCTTGTGATAAATTCTTATTTCTCTAGGCTTGGTGAACTAGCCATGATGAAGATCCTCTCTAGGTGTTAACCTTTTAGAGAAAACCTGCTCTGATACCAATTGTTACAGGTTGTGCGTCCACCAAACAGTATGAAGATGTTTCAGGACAGAAAATCCACAAAACAAGAGTTGTTTCTATTTACATCAGAAAGTTTTAGCACCAAAGTCCCTGATTTCAATAGTTTGGACCCTCCAGAATTCTTTGGGTCAAAACCGGACGAGGACCCGCAGAACTTTATAGATGAGATGTTGAGGACATTGTGGGTAATGCATGCCTCAGATGTGGAGAACCTGCTCTGAATAATCCTCCTTTTGCCGGATTATTGCCGATGTAATCATAAAAAGCTAATTTTTCAGGAAGTTTAGACCGTGCTTCGAGAAACTTTGATTTTTCGCTAGCCCAAAGACTAACTCTTCGATATATTTCTTCGGAAGTACCCCGATCCCATTGATAACGAGTGGGCCCAAATAATTCAATCGGGGTAGTTGCCGAACCATACCACATAGTTCCGGCAACAACAAAAGTCACAAGAAAGACAAACGATACTACTGGAAAGGACGGTTTCAATATTTCCCATACGTAATCCTTTGTATAGACGTTGAGGCGGACGAACACTAAGATGGAATAAGCCCGCTAATATACCCAACGTCCCTGCTGCAATATGATGAGAGGCTATTCCTCCCGGAACAAAAGGGTCAAAACCCTCCACGCCCCACGCCGGATTTACGGGTTGGACCTTTCCGGTTAGTCCATAAGGGTCGGATACCCATATTCCAGGACCATATAATCCTGTTACATGAAATGCGCCAAAACCAAAGCAAGCCACTCCTGAAAGAAATAAATGAATTCCAAAAATCTTGGGCAAATCCAAAGAAGGTTTTCCTGTACGTTCATCACAAAAAATTTCTAGATCCCAATATACCCAATGCCAAATAGCTGCCAAGAAGCACAAGCCAGAAAACACGATATGTGCTCCGGCTACCCCTTCGTAACTCCAAAGACCCGGATTCGTTATAGTCCCTCCTGTAATATTCCAACCGCCCCATGAATTGGTTATTCCTAAACGAGTCATGAAGGGTATAACGAACATACCCTGTCTCCACATTGGATCAAGAACAGGATCAGAAGGATCAAAAACCGCTAATTCATACAGAGCCATCGAACCGGCCCAACCAGCAACCAGAGCTGTATGCATTATATGAACATAAAGCAACTGACCGAGATCATTCAATACAACAGTATGAACACGATACCAAGGCAAACCCATGGAAAAACCATTATATCAAAGATAAATGGACACTACGTAACTTCATTGCATTGGAAAAGACTATAATATGACTATCCTATGGACCACTCTTGTTCAGTCGATTATATCCGAACAAGGGTGTTCTATTCTGTTGGTAATAATGGAACAATTCTGTTCGTAGGAACAAAGAGAAGCAGATTTATTCTATACTCGATAAGTACCAATACGCAATGTGGGAGTTGATCCCATTTTCTATGAGCGAATGAGTCCATACTTATTTATCATTAGAAAGACCTATTCGTAATAATTTGAGTTTATTCATTTGTCTTTCTTTATGAATTTTGAGAATCTATGGATAAAATAAATACGATAAAAACCAATATGAATATTATAAAGACAATAAAAAAAAAAATTGTTACGTTTCCACCTCAAAGTGAAATATAGTATTTAGTTCTTTCTTTCATTTAATGCCTATTGGTGTTCCAAAAGTTCCTTTCCGAAGTCCTGGAGAGGAAGATGCATCTTGGGTTGACGTATAGTGCGACTTGTTAGATATATTGGGTCATATGGTATTTCCCCGTTCTCTCCCCCGATCGAGATATCCCCGTTTCGCCCAAGAAAGATAAATTGAATCATCAAAAATTTGGAGCGTGAAGTGCAATTAGATCCATTTTTGAGGGGATTCATATTAATATTATCAATTAGAATAATTCAATTAGAATAATTTATGGTTGGCTTGGTTGGACTAAAAAAATGAAGTATCCAGGCTCCGTTTAGAAAAAACCCAATTGGATTGGTAAGATATCTATGATTGCTATTCATATTTTTTTCTTTGTAAAGAGATCCTAATTGTCAAGCAAAGTTATCTCAACTCTAATAAATACTTGTATAAAATGAATTGAAAAAAAAAAAAAGAAATACAAAAAGAAATGGTAATGGAAGCATTTGTCCTATATGTACAAATCCAAATCGGGCGGATCTTTACCCGGAGTAGAGCATAAACCTAAAAAGATGGAATAGATCCATTCAGGAACAAGAAAATACCATCGCGGTTTGGATTCAATCTCGATGAAAGAATACATCAATGAGAAGTTAATTCGATAAGTTTAATGACCCTTTCTTATAACTTAGAATTTTCTAATGGAAAATCGAAAATATAAAAAGCAGTCAAAACTCGTCTTTATTGAAAAATCGAAGAAAAGCCCTTTCATTAGAAGTAAGAAAGAACCTTTCTAGAAAAAAAAAAAAGAGGACTGGAATCTATACATTGATTCATAATTTTTTGGAACCGTATGCATCAAAAGGCGCATGTACGGTTCCTAAGGGATACAATTTTACCCTAATCAACCGACTTTATCGAGAAAGATTACTTTTTTTAGGCCAAGGGATTAATAGCGAGATTTTGAATCAACTTATTGGTCTTATGGTATATCTCAGTATCGAGGATGAGACCAAAGAACTGTATTTGTTTATAAACTCTCCTGGGGGCTGGGTAATACCTGAGATCGCTATTTATGATACTATGCAATTTGTGCGACCAGATGTCCATACAGTATGCATGGGATTAGCCGCTTCAATGGGATCTTTTATCCTGGTCGGAGGAGAAATTACCAAACGTCTAGCATTCCCTCACGCTTGGCGCCAATGAGGTTTTTATTTGAGAGAAAAAAGAAGACCATGCCTTCACCATATGAATACTAAGTAATAACAGCATGGCACTTCGAATTCGATATGAGAACTTTTTGTATTGTTTTTTTCTTTCTTTTCAAAACATTAGATTCTGTATCGAGAGAGTAGTATGAGATAAGAGGTATTTCCGATTTGCTCTTATCTATCGAGAGTTCAGTTCAGCATCACAAACTTTTTTGTTTTCATGCCGGAGAGTTCTTAACAATATTTATGTTATGAAAGAGTACGAAAAAAAAAAAAAGATTTTTTCCTTATTTGATCGGATTAAAAAGAAACTTTGGGATTGCTAAATCACAGACAAAAAAGAAAAAATAAACATATAAAGCAACGGAGCCATCATAGTATTTTTTAACTCCTCCGAAAGGAAGGATGGCAATTTGATCATTTACCCATCTGAGTCTAATAGATTCTATTTTTCTCTTTCTTCAATAGAAAGGAGAAAGGAGGGGGTCAATTTTCTTGTAGAGCCATATGCACAAAAGATGCATGTACGGTTGTTCAATTCTATCTTTTTTCTATTTTTTATTCAGGGGCCGCGGGTGACTGCCACAGAGTTACCCGCCACTCTCGCCCCTATTACCGAGACCTCCGATCCGATTCGAGATTAAGAGATTCCATACGTCGGTGATGTTTCCGTTGAGACTCAGACTGCTGTTCCTGAGCCACAAACTTCGACTCCACAGCTCCCGAGGCCAGGTTGACTTCAGCACCAGTTCTGGCACTTCCAGAGGGGTTCGAGGGTTATGCTGTCTATTGTGATGCTTCGAGGGTCGGATTGGGTTGCTTATTGATGTAGCACGGCAAGGTGATTGCTTGCGCTTCTAGACAGCTCAGGATGCACGAGAAGAACTACCCGACCTTGTGGGCCCCGTTTCCCTAATTTCTAGGGTTAGATTTGACCTAAATTGAATGATAGAAATATTAATATCATTCTTCATGATTTCTAACAAGTTCAATCATTAAATCCATATCCAAGTAAACGTCATTTCCTAAGTAAAGCATCTAATCCCAAATGTGAAATGGTAGCTACATATCATAATATTGAAAAGGGTAGCTACTAATAGTAAGAACCTATAATAAGGTAGTTATTTTTGTAAGTTAATTGTGTCAAATTGGGGATAAGTAGTTCGTCATCTCAAGGCAAGGGAGATGATTGCAAAGGGATGTATTTATCATTTAGTCCGGGTTCAAGATACAGAAGCAAAGCCACCGACCCTTCAGTCTGTTCTAGTAGTTAATAAGTATCCAGATGTATTCCCGGACGATCTTCCAGGGGGAAGGATGTTACACTCCTTATTTTCGTACGTAAAGTTTCTTCATGAGTTAGTTGCTATAGATTCGGAAGTGGAGTTATTTTTGAGGATATGTGAGATTAGACATGATCATCTTGAGCATAAGAGGGAGCAGCGGTCATTCTACCGCTACAGCGGACGGAACTGTCGCTGGGAGCAGCCCATCAAGTCTGGGAGGTGGCTGCTATAGCGGTGACCTGCTCGCTGTAGCGAGCCTGCTACAGCGACAAAGGTGCTTTCCATTAGATTTAAGAAGGTGTTGGATGGAACAATTTCTACTTCACAAAATGCCTTTGTGGAGGGTAGACAGATTTTGGATGCAGCGTTGGTGGCAAATGAAGTGGTGGATTCAAGGAGAAAGCAAGGAGTACCAGATGTGTTGTGCAAACTTGATATTGAGAAGGCATATGATCATGTGAATTGGAAATTTCAAGATTCCATCTTGTTTCAAATGGGATTTGGAGAGAAATGGAGGAAGTGGATCTATTTTTGCATTTCTTCGATGAGATTTTAGGGTTGAAACTCGAAAACAACCGCTTGTGGAATAATGATTTAAGAAGATGATGTAGTTGATTTAGGCTTTGTCACGACCCATTTTGGGCTCGTGCGGGCACCTACCTTCCCACCTCGGTAGGCGAACCCTCTCATCCCTGACTGCTTTGATTTGCTTTTCTTTGAGCCGAGGGTCTATCAGAAACAGTTTCTCTATCGCTCGTGGTAGGGGTAAAATAGGGGGTTACAAATTCCCCATCTCATTGGGGGCGTAGAATGAATCAATATGAGAATAACATAAAAACCCAATTTTCTTGCATGAAATTTTGAGGCGAGCCACTACCGGTTCGTGCAGGCCATTCATTTTTTTTTTATCTTTACATTAAGTATTTTCAACATTCTCTCATAATAAAAATTGGAAGCCCAAATTTATTAGCAAACTTTGATAAAGAGAGTATATTAATTTGTGTGCAGTGCATTTATAAAAGGAGTAAGTGGACAAGAACAATAAGTTGGTGGTTTAATGCAGAGTGAAGACATGGAGGGAAGGCTACTATTATATATTCGGAGGGAGACGAACAAATATGTACACTTTCTAGTAAATGAAGGAGATGAAGAAAATTTGATAATCTACAAAGCAAAAGTTTTTTCCCTTTGCTGATTCAAGCCTTTATTTAGTCTTCTTTAATGTAAGCAAAACTGAAATAGTTAAAATGAAAAGCACAAAATAAATTAGAAAGAAAGATAGAACGAGTGATTTGTAACCAAAAAATTGAAAAAAAAAGTTGACTTTTTTTTTGCACCCCACCCCGCACCCTACCCCTCCCCCACCCACTACCCCCTACCCCCGCAGCAAAAAAATTATTTTTTTTGAAAAAAAAAGTTTTTTTTTCCACTCCCACCCCAACCCGCACCCCTACCACTGAATGCAACAATAAATCTAAAGACTCAATCTCCATCTCGGAATGAGAATGATGGAGGCCTCCAAGATAGGCACCGTGCATCTTCCGGAAAACTTCAGTCAATCAATATCCTGAAAAGCTCTACACCCCGAAAGGGATGTAATAAGCTCTGATGCCAAATGATATGATTCGACTCGTGAGAAATGCGGAATTAAACAACACAAAGTAAGATAGATTTGATAGAAGAAATAGAGGTGAGAATAGAAGAAAGAAGGGATTGAAATCATGTAATTGATAAACCTATATTATGAGTACATATCAAATATTGTATGTATGTAAATTGTACATTTGAAATAATAATGCAAATAAAATGTTATTAAATCATATATATATATATATATATATATATATATATATATATATATATATATATATATATATATATATATATATATATATATTGTATGTAAGGATACGGCTATTATTAAAATTAGAATTCGCGTGTTGCAGCCCATGAAAAAGACCGAGTCGAACATGAGGAGCTGTGCTCTAAACCTAAGATAATAAGTAACAAGTATGTTCTTAACCGTTTAAACTTTTAAATGAGGTGATTACATATATAATTCGTCTAAATCGGAAAATTGGCAACAAACCTCTGTTGCCCTACGCTCTCTTCTTTCTCTAGAGTAGGAATAAAAACTGATTTTTGTGCCTCTCTCATCACTTAAGAACGTGATCAGTAGAAACTGAAATAGTGGGCCTGGCCCACTTATTTACTCTTAACCAATTTACCAACTCATATATTATATAAATAGTATTTTCAAATAAATTTATATATAATCAATACCGCTTCGATATGTAGCCCGTTAAAATTAGACAAACTATAAATAAGGGAGAAATTCTAAACACTTAAAGAATTATCGGGTTGTTACATTCTCCCTCCCTTAAAATAATGTTCGTCCTCGAACGTAAGAAAAACTCTTCGCGTGGTCAAAGAAGAACATGGTGACAACCTTAACCGTCATATCAAATCTCTTAGCCTACCAAAATTTGGGCAGAGTTTCCCCTATAATTAGGACTAATGCCACTTATATACCTGTCTTAAAACTGATAACAACAACACCCACCAATCATAATTTACAAAGTAACATATACTAGGGAGTTTCGGGCGACTCCATACCATCAATCACATGCAAACTGCTCTGCTGTGAATGTAGTCTGAAACGGTGTGAAATGTGCGGATTTGGTAAGTCTGTCTACAATCACTCAAACTGGATCAATCTCTTCTAAGTTACCTGGTAACTATACCATAAAGCTAAAGCTAAAACTTCATAGATCTCGAACGAAATAAATCATTCCCCTATCATACTTGACACCCCTAATTGATAAAGAACAAATAAGATCTCATGAAATAACCCTCCTTAAGATATTGGGTCAAATTCCCGATTAGCTTTGATCCGAAATTTTTAGAGCCACCATCCTCTATCGTCTGTGAAAAAGGCATATCATTATGCACTTCATTACCATTTTTTTTCTGCGGCTATCCCTACTATTACAAATTGCAAACAAACCACAATTATTGCTAAAAAGTTGCTAGTACTAAAGATGGAACTGCTAATTTTGAAACTGTTACTCGTGTCACCAATAAAAGAGAGACTTACGGAATATGGGATATTTGATTCACATGTCTTGCCCCATCTTCAGAGCGTTAGTCTCATGGCTACCTACCTGTCGTGGTCCGTGGACTGTTCGGCTTACCCGAAAACATTGCTAAATATAAGCTACTACTGATAAATAACTACTTATGGAACATGGAATATTTGATCCACAAGTCTTACCCCATTTGTTGTGCATTGACACCTTGCGTGACCCACCTTGCGTGGTGCATCTGTCACATGTCTTACATAGATTATAATAAAACACTGCCAATGGGCATCATAAGTCACGACTACTGAACATAAATCTCACATATCGTACCTTTCTTTGAAAATATCGTAAGGACAGTGTAAGAACACCGTGTATCAACCCAGATCTTTGATGTTATCTCTGAGACGACCTCTTTCTCTAGGACCAACTGTAAACTCTATAGATTGATGAAGAATCCGCATGACTTTTTAGTACAAATAGGTATGCCATGACTCTATATACCAAATTGTCTTGGTCAATTCTCAAATCTGGGTGTTGTAGTTCTCCTCATGCCTCTTCATCAATTTAGAAGTTTATGCTATTCCATTACCAACGTACCCATAGGCAATTCATATACCGAGATTTGTCTTCATTCTGACCTAAGCATCTAAAGTCCAATAGAAACTCATCTCCTCATTGAAACTGAATTGTCTTCTCAGTCAACTAGGTTTAAAATGTTTTGATAGTCAACCCTGCTACATGACAACTGTCTTATTCTAGCTAAATACATAAATGATACTCTTCCCCTGCTTCACTTCTCTAAATCTCTTCAAAATCCTTCTAGACTCAGATTTAGGTTGGCTTATACCAAGCTGGTATGGTATTCTGGTAGAGTTTTGTTCTCTTAGTACTCGACACATATAGTACTTTCAGTACCTGCAGAAACAGTTATCAAATGCTCCCTGCTATAGCAATAACACCACTACTGATTTGGACCCTTGGTTCCTTAAGCCCCCCATAAAGACTGACGACAAGTCATCTACGTCCATAGGTCTAGAAATCTACTTCAATATATCAAGTTAGAATTCTATTACCTTCATAGGTAAAAATCATATATATCTCAAAGATTCTTTTGGAACGTGCAAATCATGGGACTGTCTCACGAGCCAAAACTCGACTCTGGCGTCTAAGGAACCATCATACATGTTGAACACAACTTCTTAATCTTTACTGAACTTTTGATAAAAGGAATAACCTTGCCCGAATACAACCGTGCATTCACTTCTAGATGAGGCTAAGCTCCAGTCTAATGAAAGCAAACGATCAATGCTCAGCTTGACCTTTCTGTTATCTCCACCAATCTTATTAGTTTCGCTGGTCTTTCTCCAGCTAGATTTGTAAACGCCTCTTCCCATACGCACGGTTTACCATATGACACTACCCCACTTGGGCTGAGCTATAACAACTCATCTTACAACGCAATTTCCTTTTTCTTCACCAGATATAATACAAATTATCAACATTCTGACTATCTTTCTTGAACTCATGCTATGCAAAGCATAACACTTATTAGTCAATGGAAAAAAACAATTCATGCTCGATGTCAATCACTTCACTACCTCTAAATGCAGCGAATATCATCTATAATTCAACTTTTCAATCTTGTTGATGCGAGAAAAACATCCTATACCCCACGTCTTACTCAAACTGAATCGGCAGTCAAGTTCAGGTTCACTAGGTCATTCGCAACGTCTTACTTTATAACTGAAGGTGCTTTCGGCTAAAAATAAGTCTCGCACTCTAGTCCTTACTAGTCATAAGTAACAACTAACTATGGGACTATACTGAGCCTGGTGCCCAACACAAATCTAACTGCGGTGGCAAAAGTGTCATGCTATGCTGAGCCTGGCGCTCAGTGCAAATCTAATTGTGATGGCAAAAATGCCCTGCTATGCTGAGCTTGTCGCTCAATGCACTGGTGACTATATGGGAAAGTATGCTTATTCTAAGAAGATAAATCAAAATCAAAGAATCTAATTAGGTATGATATCACCTAATTGTGGTGTATTCAACACAGAAACTTAATAAGATGAAACTCTTCTGTACGGCACCATTTCGAAGTGCAAACCCTCGAAGATTTAAAATCACTACTGCTGAATAGTCCGGAACTCTCTAGAAGCCAAACTGGAATACGTTGGAGTAGGTCAATCTAGTTCTCCCACTGTGAAAGTCGTGATGATTGAAATGTCAATGTCGATTCTCCACATATAATATACTCGATAGCCTTACATAGCCAACTGGATACGCTGAACTAAACTGATTTTTCCTCCTTGAGTTATAGTAGTCAACTTTAATGACCGTGACATAAGTCTGTGGTCTAAATTTGTAATTGTGCTGAAATTCCATTTTCTATTACTGTTTACACTTAAAGCAATTCGCTTAATTATGTCCACATTCTCTCAAGTATAACACGTATGAACCGTAGTTCTCGCTTTACACGTAGCCTTGCTATATGTGCCACTGACTGTGTAGGCACAATTGTTGCTAAGCTGACTGAACCTCTACTCTCACTTCAAGAAACATAAAGAGATGTTATCATTAGAACCCAATTGAAACCTTAGAGTCTTCAGCTCTCTATAGTAACTTATGCCTAGTTCTCCTACCCTTGTAAGTTAATACAAGTTGTCTTCTATATTTTAGCCCATCTTTCAGACTTACCTCTGACCTTTCCAAACTTCTTTGTAACTCCTTGAGAAACATTCGTAGTCACTAGTACCTGAATAGTTGAGTGTGTTTCCACCTCAAGTAGGTAAGAACACGAAGTGTATCATTTTTTGTATTTCAAGCTTTATAGCACGAGGGAGGAATGAAAGAAGGGAAACTTTCCTAAAATGCCCATGCAGCCCCTCAAAGATAAGTACATACGTCTCCATACCAATCCGCAAGGCTCTACTAGACACCATTCCACGACTCCAAGAAAATTGAAACCTAGTGCTCTGATACCAAGTTTGTCACGACCCAAATCTGACACTCAGGCCGTGACCGGGCACCTGACGAGCTTCTACCCATAAGGCGAACCCTCTAAGATAATCATACGAAAATTAACAAATAAAATGAATAATACGCAATGTCTCGTAATGTAAAGAAAAGTGCTGAAGCAAAATATAAATACTGAGTCTTGCCCATAAACCCCATCAAATGTCTAAGTCATGGAACTACTAGTCTGAATATAAAAGTAAGAGACGTAGCTCGGAATACTACTAAGTCAACTAAAGAAGAAGATGCCGCCATGATCTAATGGTGGCTCACCTCTCTTACCCGGACCGAACGAAGCTGGAATGAATCAAGTATCGGCTACCTGGTCACCGTTAACTACATCTGCACACATACAACATCAACAAGCATGATTCTAAAAGACCCAGCAAGATCATCGACACTCTCAGCTTACCCCTAGGGAAAGTCTTTGAAATCCCTGATAATGCATAAAAGCAATTACACAGCACAAGTATATTAAATATATACAAACACTGAAGCTAAAAAGTGAAATCATGAAGCATAAACAAGCAAAACATGAAATACTCTAAATCTGAATCTATGCTCATGGGACATAGTATGTATTTATCTATGTCTTACCCCATTTTCCGAAGAGGGCATTATCTACCCCCATCTTATCCAGACAAGCAATAGATGCACTACACTGAATCTGAATCTATGCTCACGGGACATAGTACGTATTTATCTATGTCTTACCCCGTCTTCCGGAGAGGGCATTATTTACCCCCATCTTACCCGGACAAGCAATACATGAAATACACTGAATCTGAATCTATGCTCACGGGACATAGTACGTATTTGTCTATGTCTTACCCCGTCTTCCGGAGAGGGCATTATTTACACCCATCTTACCCGGGTCACCTATATGAAATACATTGAATCTGAATCTATGCTCACGGGACACGGTATGTATTTGTCCATGTCTTACCCATCTTCCGGAGTGGGGAGTATTTACCCACATCTTACCCGAGTCACTTATAAATCTGTCATCTACCTCCGACTGAACCCAATAGGGCTTGCCGGAGTATGCTTCTTTGAAGATATGATACATCGGAATAAACATCCAATCAATATCAAGTCAAGACTATATATGTATACCAAATATCGATTTAAGCGAATTTACGCTAAAGGACTCATATGGTCGTTACTTTAGACTCTTGGAAATTATCCAATTTAGATCATGCTTGTCCACTCACACGAACTAAATGGTTTAAATGCATATAGACAATACAATTCATATGTTTTTTATGAAAAACAAGTAAATTAAGAGTTTAAGCCTCACTTGCCTTATAACCGGAACGCAACTCTCTTGAAGTGTCAAATCCTTCAAACAATCTCCAATAGCCTCAATCTATTCAATACCATAAATAAATGGTCCAAATTAGTCTAGAGAAGCTAATCCTATAACTTTATCTATATAAAAATATATGTGTGTTCTAGTCCCAGATAATAATAAACTAAGTGTAAAAAAAAAAAAAAAAAAAAAAAAAAAGGAAACAGAGGAAAGAAAAGAGCGACACAGTGGGTTGCGGATTTGAGAATTTTTGCAGTAAGGAAATATCATATTTTGAACCCTATTTGTTTGATATCAACTCCTATCACTAACACAATTCTACAACTACTCATCATTGCATAATCATTAGTCTTCCCTAATCATTAGGTAATCTCTTAACTTTTTTTTTTCTTTTCCATTACTACTACACTTGAATAAATATATATCAACAGAATTCCAATGCTTATATAATAGAGATAACAATCTTATGTACCTGATGCATTTTGTTAACTCGTGGGAAATCTCCACTGTGACAGCCTTTTAGACACATTATGTCATGTACTCCAGCCACATTATGTCACGTACTCCAGCAGAGGCTTGTAGATAGTATGTACAGTTAGATTTATATGACAGTCTGGTCCAGCTTGTATACTTGGGATTAGCTTGATGATGTATGTATATTATGTTTTGGGCTTGTGTCCCATACAACTTATGTATCTACGAGTTAGCATTATGGCCCACTCAGGTATGACTAAGAGTTGTATGTATGTGGTGCTCGGTAGGTTAGCTCCGGGTGCCTGTCATGGCCCTCCGGTTGAATCATGACATATCCCTGCCACCAGAAGAAGGCAGTATCTGATTTTAAGAAAAGGAATTTTTTGCACATTTTTGCACTAAAATGGATAGGACCATGAGAAGGTTTAGTATTCATCCTTTCACGAAAATGGATGGGTTCATTAGAAGGCTTAGTGTTCATCTTGTTACGAAGGAGTCTAAGGCACTTCGGAATCAAAGGATCATGCTTGACCAACTGCTAGCATAAAAGTGGTCTGGTGAAGCTTCAGACAAAAGCACATTGACACCGGGAACTGCCTGACTGACTAAGTATTCTACATATGTAACCAGACTGACCACATTAGATGGAAGACAGATTAGTTTTGCATTTTTTTCACATTAGTAGCTCAAAGGAATCAATAAAAAAATATCTACTCATGATAGACTCTTGCCATGGAAAGGCTGTTAATCAAACAGGTGTTACTTATAACATATCAAAAACTTGCACCATAATGAATCGGAAACGTCCTCTTCTAAAGCACCGTAAAAACCCTCTTTTATACAAAGAAAACCTTAATTAGCAAAAAGGTTTATAATGGCTGCTTAAGCATCCAATAACAAAGATAACCGGTTGGAAAGATGTAAACAGAATTTTAAAGACCAGAAAACCATGAAGGTTTCACTAAACTGATCCGAATGCAAAGTATTGCCACACAGATTTCGCTTCGGACACCGAGTAGAAGGATGGCAACGGGTAAACTAAAATCAATAAGTTAAATTAACAACTACGGTTGTAGAAGGATTCATGGGACCGTCACTGTCAGAACTGCTTTCTTCACTGGAGTAGGAAGTCCTCCATCATAGATTCTGCAGCATCAAGATGGAAGTCAGCTTCTAATAAGGCTGAGGAGAGGTCCAGCTAGTTTTTTAGAGCATCTTTGAAAGCGGCCCTTCAGGATTCAAGAACGGCCAGGTCGCTGGGCAAGCTTGCTTTATGTTCATCAGCAATATGGCGGTGTTGTAGCTTTTCACATCGGGCCCAAAGCCTCACCCTGGACGCCTCCGAGCAAGCCAGTTGTCCCTGTGCAAGATCCAAATCAGTTTCTGCTTTGAGGGCCATGGCTTGAAGTTTTTGGTGGGCAGAGGTCAGAGTCGAGAGTGATTTTTCTCGTTCTTCCAGATCCTACTCAACTTCATCATAACTCATCTTCAAGGAATGCTTTAGGGATTCTTATGCTCGATTCATGGACCGGAGTGCTTCGACCTCGGGGCGGAGTCAGCGGTTCTCCGAATTTAACAGGTCACCTCCTCAGTTGGTCTGGGAATCCTAGCTTCTTCCCCGGCAGAAAGAACAGTGGCATGGATATGAAAGAGTTGGTAGGCCAGGTGTGAAAGCAAGGCCTTTAGGTCGAGGCCCTGTGTTTTCAAGGGAATTAAGCTTCCGCCAACGGCGATAGGCCCAGAATCAGTCACCGAGGTCCTAAGATTTGCTCCTACACCACCGGAAGCATCATCCTCTCAGTGTTGGGGTTCGCTTCCTTCGTATTCATCATCCTCGATATTGATGACATCTTTGTTAGCCTCTACCACTTCTCTCTAGGCTTCAACGAGCCATCGTTGGGTTTTTACCCAGGAACTAATCCCTTCGAAGGAGGTCCCGATAAGTTGTATAGGAGTACGGGATCTACATTTATAGTTTCTTGAGGCTCGGGATGCGGCATTTATGATATTGGACAAAGTCATTCCACACATAAGAATCCTCTCAGCAACTGGGCTTCTCGTAGAATTACCTGTTAGATGGTATCAAAGAAGGGAAGGCATGGGTAAGAAAAGGGTGGTGAAAACCATATAGAACATAGGATGCAGCGTCTTACCATGGCTTTTCCCTCTCCACCAGTCAGAGGTCCAACTTTTCCAGGTCCTGACAATGTTGAGGGAGGGTCATAGTAGATTCATCACCTAATCAAACATTCCTTGAACAAAGCAAAGTGCTATGGGAGCAGCTGCAAAAGTTAATAGAATGATGGGGAAAGGATGGTTAGATATGAAAAGCGAAAGGATGGAGAAAATGCACTGAGACTTACGTATGTTATTCCAAACATTGCGGAAAGGTTCTGGGGAGGCAAGATAAAGGCAATCATTGCGAATCATGACGAACTGTTCACAGCAGTTGCAGTACAATTCATGCTCACTAGTGATCAGTCCACGAGAACCCCGGGGATATGGATGGATCATTCCTTCCGGAAACACTTAAGGGGAGTAGAGTTGCATCAAGTGGTCAAGAGTGAAGTCTCTTTCAGCACGGTCGGCCAAGTTTTGGATGCAATATATTGTCCTTTATTATTGAGGAGAAATTTGTTCGCGACATATTTAGTACCGGTTGAAGAAGTTTTCTACGATTTGAGGGACAGAAAGCATAAAGCCCATGGTAAAAGGATAAGTGTGGATCATGGTAAAACCCTTGACGTGTTGGGTCATCAGCCCTCTTCGTCTATTGTCATAGCTATGACATCGGCTTTCCAGTTGCAGTCCACGTAAACTTGGGGAAGATTTTTTTGGTGATTAGAGAACTAATCTCACACTACTAAAAAATCCTGATTTACCTAGGGAATTTACCGAGGGACGTCCATCGATAAACGAGTTTCGAGGGACACCATCGGTACTGGGCTCGTAGGGAATTTGACCCTTGGTAAATAATACCGAGGGACACTCTCGGCAAATACCGATGGAGACCCTCACACATCCCTCGGTACTTCCCTTCCATCATCTTCAAGCAAAATTAAATATACCGAGGGGACGACTCTCGATACTTAAAAAATATATATAATATTGATATATCATTCTTGAGGGATGACAATCGGTATATTACTTTTAATCAAATTAAATTTTTAAATACACCGAGGGACAACCCCTCGATAAATATAAATATTTAACAATTATATTTTTCATTTTGATCGAGGAATGTCCATCGGTAAGCTAAATGAAAAGCACTTTGATATTTGAA
>NC_081344.1:66071670-66079797 GCF_029784015.1 Lycium ferocissimum
AGGGGAAACCATTTTTTGCATTTCTTCGTTTTAAAACATAGTTTCGTGAACTCAAATCATCATCACCTTTGTACAAATTGTTTTGCATATAAGTTTTGAGTTGCAACTAGAAGCTTTAAAATTATCCATTATCATAAATGTTGCAGGTCCTAAAGGGAATACGAGATACTTTAAAGAAGGTCTACAAGCTCGACCTCTGCTTCTGCACACAGAATGTTTTTCTTACATTTGCTAACAATACTACTTGAGTTCTGAGGCATGGCCTCAATTTTATTTGAAAAGGATTATAAGCCCACAAACCAATAGAAAAATGTTCAGTATAGGCCGAAAACAGGAAAGCCAAATTGAAAGAACTGAAAAACAACAGCAGCCAAATGCACATTTACAAAATCCAAACCAAAAACAGAATACACACACCTAGTCCTTATGAATTACCTCCCATCATTGTTCTAACAAAAGTAAGTGTTGGAATTTTTCAAGAGAAAACAAAAGGAATGGGCAAAAAAGAAAAGTACTTTTCTTTCTTCTTAAAAGAAAAAAAAAATTCTTTTCTTTCTGCAAAAAGAAAAAAAAATATTTTGCTTTCTGAAAGAGTAGAAAAGTACTTTTCTTTCTTCTTAAAAGAAAAAAAAAATTCTTTTCTTTCAAGTTAAAAGAAAAAATATGAAAATCTTTCTGAAAATATTTTTATGAAACAATGCCTCTTTTCCTTTGAAAATCTGCGTAAGTTTAATATTTGCGATTAATTATTATGTGTTCAAAGACATTTTCATTATTTCTTTAGTTTTGCTTTATTCTATCCCGGGGAGAGTATTTGGAAGGACAAATAATTATCTTTGGAAAGTGATCAAAAAGATATACGACTTAAAAGATATCGAATTTCTCACCGTAAAACACATTTTTCTAACAATCAAAGAGAATTATTTTTCTGCATTGTTCTTCTAAAAACAAATATATCGTAGAGTCGTGTGATTTGCTTTGTTTGTTGAGTTTGACGAAGTTAATTTACTGTGGTCGCATCTTAAGGGATTTAATTTACTGTTATTATTTTTCTGTGTGTTTGCGTTGATGGAAACAAAACGAGAGAGATTTTTTTTTTTTTTTTTATCTGATGATAGAATTTTTTTAATCAAGCTAGAGCGGGCAGAAGTTCCTTTTTCAAATTGATGAAATTGACATTGATCAACGGACTTATGTGCCCCATTCCGTTGCATTGGGCCATAATTTTAGAGACTATGATGCTCAAAGTCAGAAAATCAGTGCAACACTTACTTTCATAACCAAAGTAAATCTTTGGCGATGTGGTGCGTTCTTCTGGGGTAAATTGACATGAAGAGTGACAATACAATTTCTTTTGTGTTTAAAACGCTGATCTGATGCTTATTGAAAGCAGTATTTTGTCATCACTCTCTCTGTGGAGGATTAAATTTCTCTGGTTTAATTTCATTTCACAATGGTTTAAAAAGGAAAAATAAAAAGAAAAAATGGAGCCAGTCATCAAAAATCAAGATGAAAGCAGCAAATATCGGTTCTATTTTCTTAACTTCACTCATTATTTAATTATGAATCTCTACCTTTCTTAGTGAAAAAAGGAAGAAAAAATATTTTTCTTTTTGCAAATAGGAAAAAAATACTTTTCTTTCTGCAAAAAAAAAAAAAAAGTACTTTATGATTTTTGTGAAATTTGATCTCATAAATTAGGTTAGATGGCTCACCTGTGATGATCATGAAATGCGTTCTGAATAAGTTTAGGAACAACATATTTGATATACTTATTATAAATTTGTTATTCCGCACCAAAGAAAATTATCATGTTATAACTATATTGCATAAATATCATGTGAATTTTACTTTCAAGTTGTGATGATACATATAGAAGTTCCTTTAGTTTGATGGATATTTATATTTGAAAGTTGCTAGAATATTTTAAAACTCAGAGAAATGATTATTTTTGCTACTAGATCATTTTCCGATCATTTTCCGCTAATTAAAGGATCAAGTTTTTGTTTACATGCTTGATTCTAATTTTTCATTATGGCATTCATGTTTAAGACATGTTAATTTTCATAGAATGAGGGATGTGTCTAAATATGGCTTGATACCGATAATGCATGTGGATAGTGAAAATGTGAAACTTGCATGTTAACAAAGATCATAAGGAAATCCTTTTTTGAAATATTGAGAGAAGTACTAAGTTACTTGAATTAATTCACAGTGACCTGCGTGATTTTCATAGTACTCCATCAATTGGAGGAAAGAAATATGTTATTACTTTTATTGATGACTACTCTAGATTTTGCAAAGTTTATCTTGTAAATTCTAAAGATGAAGCACTGGAAAATTTAAAATTTACAAGACTGAGGTTGAATTGCAATGTCAATCTTCCATTAAGTGTCTAAGGACCTATAGGGGAGGGGATATTATAATCCAGCATTTTTCCAAAATACTGGTATTGTGCATCAAGTAAAGGCACCATATATACAAAAACAAATGGTGTAGCCGAACGAAAAATATTGGTTCTTAATGGAAATGGTTAATTCTTTATTGTCTAACTCAGGCCTAAGTCACGGTTATTGGGGTGAAACCATGTTAATGGCTTGTTATATTCTTAATAGGGTTCCTAATAAAAGAAATTTAACAACCTCATATGAACTTTGTAACAAAAGAAACCAAATTTGACAACCTCATATGAACTTTGGAACGAAAGAAATGAGTCATCTCAAAGTTTGGGGATGTAGGGCTACAATTAAAGTCCCGGAACCTAGAAGGAAAAAGTTGGGCGAAAGAGAAATTGAATGGATCTTTATAGGATATGCTGAAAATAGCAAAGTCTATAAGTTTTTGGTCATTGAACCAGATGATTCGTACTCGGTTAATACCGTCCTTGAATTAAGAGATGCAATTTTTGCTGAAACTCGATTTGTATCAATTCCTAGATCAAAAGATATTGTTCCAAGTGATCCAAATTCATCTACTTTGCAACCATTAATCTCTCAAGGTAATGGAAATCAAGATGACATTGTTGAAGTAAGAAGGAGTAAGAGAGTTAGAAAAGAAAAGACATATTGAGATGACTTCTACATCTATTTAGTAAAAGGTTCAATTGATAAAATTGAAAATGAAATTTCATATTGTTATAATATGGAAAACGATCACACTATGTTTAGTGAGGTCGTGCAATCTTCGGATGCACCATTATGGAAGGAGGCTATCTAAGATGAGATAGATTCCATTATGGAGAATAATACTTGGATCCTAACAAATCTTCCACCTGGTTGCAAACCCACGGATGGTAAAATGGCAGTTCAAGAAAAAGTTAAAAGTAGATGGTGTCGTGGATAAATGCACGACTTGCTTTGTGTTTAAGGGTTTTACCCAAAGGCACGTCGTTGACTACTTTGATACTTATGCTCCCGTGACAAGAATAGCCACGATAAGGGTTCTTATTTGTAGCACTCCATTCACATCTAGTAATTCACCAAATGGATGTCAAAACTACTTTTTGAATGGTGAATTGGGAAGAGGAAGTCTATATGAGGCAACTTTGAGGGTTTGTAGTTAAAGGACAAGAAGAAAATTTTGCAAACTTGTAAAATCATTGTATGGGATAAAACAAGCCCTTAAGCAATGGCATAAAAACTTTGATGAATTAATTTTATCTAATGGCTTTAAAATCAATTAACCAGATAGTGTGTTTACTCAAAATTTGAAAAAGAAAAAGGTGTTTTCATTTGCTTGTATGTAGATGATATGTTGATCTTTAGGACCGTCATAGAACAAGTCGAGACCACTCAAAAAGATTTCTATACGTTCGATTGGGCTCCATAAAAGACATAGTAGAAAGCGGATGTCATTAGCATCTGGTATACGAATTACTAGGAATGGTGGGGGTTTTCCTTGTCGCAATCTCATTATATTGAAAGTTTAAAAATTCAATCATTTTGATTGTAAACCTTATTTCTACACCTTGATCCATATTTTAAATTGAAAAGAAATGGCGGAAGTTCAATTGCTCCTTTGAATATGCTAAGTTTATCGGGTGCTTGATGTACGCTATGACTAGTACGAGACACCACAATGCGTTGCGATGTCGGGTAAGTTGAGTAGATATACCTGCAATAATCTGACGCATCATTGTCGTTATTAGAAGTGTACTAAAGTATCTCGAAAACGCTAGATTATGGCATCTAGTACAATGGTGATCCCGACTATACTAGAAGGCTATTCAGATGCAAGTTGGATCACTGATCAAGAGGATTATTCCTCAACAAATGGATGGGTATACCTATTTGGTGAGGGTGCGATATCTTGGGATCTAAGAAGCAAACGTGTCTTATAGATTCAACTATGGCTGCAGAATTTGTAGCCTTGTCATCCTCTTCTTAGGAAGGGGAATTGTTGAGTAATTTGCTTTTGATATTCCATTATGGCCTAAGCCCATGCCATCGATTTCTATCAATTGTGATAGTGAGGCCACCTTAGCCCAAGCATATATTCATATATATAACGAAAAATCTAGGCATATTGGACTTAGACACAATTATATAAATCAATTACTTAAAGATGGAGTGATCACGGTTGACTATGCACGTTCACTTAATAATCTTGCCGACCCATTAACTAAGGGATTAGCAAGGGACTTGGTGTTGAGAACATCAAGGGGGATGAGGTGAAAACCATAAAGAAAGACCATTAAGGGTCAACTTGACGCTTGATACAACGTCTAGTCTTGAGTTCAATGAGTGACAACATTCTTTATTGGTTGATAGCACTTGGTATTACCGTCCCATAGTAAGTACTTTGTCCTGCAATTTGTTAAAAGGAGGTTGAGTTTATAAACTCTTAATAGATCTATTGGTGGGTGCTCTTGCAGGAGCACATTAATAAGGGTGTATCTATGTGGATGCGAAGTGGGCCGCTTCAAAAAGCTCGAGTTTCGTTTCTATGCATTCGCGAGAGGATTGTAACGCAAGGCCTTATGGTGTTGGTTATAAAGGAGTAATGTAATTGATTTCATTTGTTTGATACATCCTATTTTACAATATGGTGGTATGTTCAAAAGACTTGTCTTACCTGACTATTCAGTTTAATAGAAATTGTATTCCACTAATGTAAAGTTCAATCGCTAGATACTTTATTTATGCATGGATTCACTTGTCTCTTAATTTCTAAAGGAAGTGTTGGGTTGTTATTTTCACTTGAAAATGGTGGGGGATTGTTGGAAATTTTCAAGAGAAAATAAAAGGAATAGGCAAAAAGAAAAAGTACTTTTCTTTCTTCGTAAAAGAAAAAAGAAATACTTCTCTTTCTGTAAAAAGAAAAAGTACTTTTCTTTTTGGAAGAGTACATTTTTTTATGAAACAATGCATTTCTTCCCTAAAGGTTGTAACATTTCAGGTTCAGGGATTAAAACATCCTATAAATAGTGAAAAATCCTGGAAATATTTCCATCATAAGAAATATTTCAAGAGCCAACATTCTTCCTTAAGAAAATCTACATAAGTTTAGTGACTGCAGCATTAATTCTTGTGATCAGAGACTTGTTTTCATTATTTCTTGGCTTTGCTTCATTCTACCCGGGAAAGTATTTGTAAGAGACAAATAATTCTCTTTGAAAAGTGATCCAAAAAAGATATACGGTTTGACGCATATCCAGATTTTTCCCCAGAAACACACATTTTTTAACAGTAAGTGCATTAGCTCCTTATTACCAACTTCTACGGTCTTTGCCTCAATTTAACTTTAACTCCTGTGACTGACTCCAAGCTTCCTAAACAAAGATATCGGGAAATAAACGTGAAGTAAAACTGGCTTGCAGCTTCCCCTCATGCCTGATGGTGTAAAGTACCAATCTGTGTACCTTTTTTCGCCATCTAAAGGGATTTTGGAAATTATATAAGGTGGCTTACTTAAACGGTATTAAGGCTAAGATGAAACGTATGAAAGGAATTCCCATTTATTGTGTTCCTCAGGCTCAAGGTTTAGTGGAAATATTGAACCGAGACTGAATGGACTTTTATGTTTGGAACGGGAATAGTTTGTTCAGGCTGTTCCGGGATGAAGAATATTGGAAACTGTTGAGAAATGAACTTTCCAGCCAGCAAAAGAGTTGTGTAGGGGCACTTTTTTAACCTAATCGATAGTTGTTAGGATGAATCACACTTGAGAGAGATATGAAATCTCTGAGTAGGTGCAAATGTTCAAAGATCACAAATCCGTGTGAGCCAAAACCTAGGCATGAAACTTTCCAGACAAAAGTTTCAATTAGAGCAAGATTGTGCTTGATAATTCCGAATTTGTTTTGCGTGTGGAAAATATATTACAGCAGTACTTCTATTAGCATACATGAATACAAAATCTAGTCCAATGCTTATGACAAAAGAGAATAGCTAATCCCTCATGTACCTAGGAGTGTCAATATGGTGATGGATAACAGGCATCTATGTGCGGCGGAAGCAAATAACCAAGATCAAATTCTTACATGTAAACTAGACAAACATAATTGATGAGTTATGAGTTTTGATGATCGACGTATGTATCAGGGACCAGGTCTTGATCCCAGTTCTCTGGTATCGTACGATGACGGATACCGTAAAAAGGCTGGTACTGATATACGACTTGGAAACCAGCAAAACTGACGGATCATTGCAATGTCTCTATCTATGTCACATGCTTTAAACTCGGCCCTATATAAACAACATGTTGGCATTTGTTTAACCTAACAGAACTCAAAACATATTATTCTCATTGTTGAAAAGAGTAGCCGCCTTTGCATTTTCTCGGAAAAACTTTCAAGATCAGACTAAATAACTCCAAGACCGGATCCCAATCTTGAAGATGTCTTAAGTCTAGGTTATTTTGGTCTCTATCTTTTAGTCTAAATATTGTAAACCTACACTTCTTTTAAGAAGGGCTTTTGTAGATGTTTGGTTTATTAAGCTTTTTGTGTTGACGCTAACTATAGTTAGTTATGGTGAGTTGAAGATTCGGTAGAGGTAGTTGAATTAGTTTGGTTATTGGCTAGAGTTAGTCAAGTAAGTGCTTGCAATAGAGGTATTGTAGGGGAAGGGATTAGTGGGCTAATTCCTTTGTTACAAGCGCTTGTAATCCGAAAGACGTTCTTCGCTTAGTGAAGTTGGAAATCCTACCAGGGTAGGTCGTGGTTTTTAATCCCTTAAGCAAGGAGTTTTTCACGTAAACATCGTGTCTTGTTTACTTTCTATTTTACCTTGAGGGAACAGATAATGTACCTAGTCCCTTATCTATATTGGTAGACGCTTAGTTTTTATTAATATTCAAACATGAGATTGGAATACTAACCTTTGAAGCTGTTAGACAAATCTTCAACGGCCGTGCTCTCCAAGTCTGCGATCATTTGCTGTGTATCCTGAATTTCTATGAACGAAATACTTGAGTGACAAGTATTGGGGCTGGAGCATCAATATCACTTAGGGCTGAATGGCCTTGTTTGTATATACTTGTTTTTAGGGTAAAACCTTAGCCAAAGACATGTAGCCACTTCTGTGAGGATATTATTTTTTTCTTTGCAGAATATTCGAGCCATGAGGTATTTTATAACGAGGCCTCCTATTACTGTATTAATTCAGAATATGAGTGAGTTAATCTTACCATAATAAATTATAATTTATTCCACTAAAACACTATAATTGCACTCCTCAGTTTAATTTCGAAATCTTTTATTATAAACTTATTTAACTCCCCGTGTTAATATTGCAAATGCACCAATCAAATAAATTAAATTAACCGATAATTTAATTCATCGGCCGATTTTAATCCTTTATACTCTGCTTAACTTATTTCATATGAATGATACAAAATCAAGCTGTAGGGTTTTTACATGAAAACTTATAAGCATCCATAAAGTGGCATCATCAATCTCAAGGTTCGGACATGGATTATCAACTAATTGTTATTTCACAAATGCACTTTGCCATTATCCAATTTACCAGGAATACATTGAGTTGCAATTGAGTCATACCTTTTAATAAATCAAAATAATGAACAAAGCACATTGATCATAGAAATCATATCAAGATTAAGAGTACCCGTACATTTAATGATCAGCTAGAGAGGTTGTTTTATATATTCGAACAAAAACGCTTTTTT
>NC_081344.1:66079897-66090272 GCF_029784015.1 Lycium ferocissimum
AGCAAGGGATTCTATATTACAACTGTGTTTGTTCATCTAAGCATTTTATCAAACACTTGGTGGGCATGAAGCTCCACAACCCCTCATTAATGGTGTTTTCTTCACCAATTTCCTATTCTATTACTTCTAGCTGATTCTACAATCTCAATTAGATATAATTAACATCATTCTTCATCAACCACATGAATACAACAATCCCAAGTCAACAATCCAAAAACCCTAGTATAGTTCATATAATTCTCTTTACCAAATCTATTTACTATCCCCAAGGACTCGTCAATTCGCAACTACAGATGATTAGTAAGTAGAAACATTACCTTAGGTAGTGGTTGAACAAGTCTTGAGTGGAGTTACTCCTCTATAGCACCAAAACCCTACTTCACTTCCCTTGGGTTTTCTTGAATTAGATGAACTTTGGCTAGGTTTCATACACTTGGGTTAAATTGGATTTCAAAAGTTATTGATTATAGATTTCCCTTGAATTTTCGTGATTGGATGAAGGTTAGAAGTATTCTAGAGGGTTTTCTTGACCAAGAATGATGAAAATATGATTTTGGACTAGTTGGGTCTTATTTAAAGTAGTCCGGAAAAGTACGGACAAAATCTCTCTTGTCAACTTGCTGACTCGACCGTGGCGTCGCATGTCGTGTGCCGCGAGTCACCTTCCCCGTCACGTACGGTGACGAGAGAGGCGATTTTCTGTCGAACAGTCTGTCGTAAAATGGCCATAACTTTTTACACAGATGTCCGGTTGACCCCCGTAAAGAATACCGTTGGAAAGGTATTTCAATGCTCTACAACTTTCATCAAGGAAGTTTTCCCAAATTCTCAATTAATAATGGGGTTATGATCGTTGGAAGTAAGACCTTCTATAAACTCACTTAGTAAACATGCCCGCAGTGGCTTCAACTTTGTTTTCCCAAAGACATTTCTTATGACTTAATTGGTTTTCAAAACACTTCCTATAACCCTCATATTGGTTCCATTATATTATCATGTTATGATTCAAGCTAAATCAACTGGTTACGAGGTGTTACAATTACTAGTGTTATATACATACCGTAAGAATAATTAAGAAAACACATAAAGGACATACATTAATCCCTAAGAGACATCCTAGTTACCTTTCTTTGTTAAGGATATTTGATTTTTTCAATTGAAGTGGAAAATTAGGGATACAAATGCAAAGAGGACTTATTACAATTGGATTTTTTTTTTGCTTTAAACCTAACGTCCGGACTATTTTAATTTTTTTTGGGTAATGTGTGTAAATTTCGGTGCGCGTTCGATTTTTCGGTTCGGTTTTATCAAACTTCGGTTCGCTATTTCGATTTGATTGCTTTTTGACGATGGACACCAAACACCGAACCAAACTAGTTGTTCGGTTTGGTTTGTCGACGTTCGGTTCGGTTCGGTTCAATTTTCGGTTTGATAGTGTCTTGTCTAGTAGTCGAGGTACTGCATTGGCACGGCTTGCTTGAAAAGTAGAACGGTTCGAGGTTGGTTCTTAACAATGTCAAGCATGCTCCGCATGTTCATCGAATTTAATTTACGTAGAAAGCTTGATGATGAGGGTTATGATCAAACCGTCGGTGGTGGCCGATGGAAGCTTCTTAAAGGTTCAATGATTGTGGCTCGAGGTAACAAGATATCGACTTGTACTTATTTCAGGGCTCCATTTGTAGTGACTCAGTAAATTTGGTGGAGAATGATACTTCATCAGAGTTATGGCATAGAAGGTTGAGTCATATGAGCGAGAAGGGGATTGATAATTTGGCTAAGAAGAATTTGCTTTCTGGAGTGAAACAAACAAAGTTAAAGAGATGTGTTCATTCTTAGTAGGAAACAAAAAAAGAGTTTCTTTTCGCAGTCATTCACCTTCAAGAAAGTTTGGATTTCTTCAGGAGTTGGTACATTCTGATTTGTGTGGTCCTTTTAAAGTAAGCTCTCGTGGTGGTGCACTTTACTTTGTGACTTTTATTGATGATCATTCTCGCAAACTCTGGGTATTTCCTTTGAAGTCCAAGGATTAAGTACTTGATGTGTTCAAGACTTTTCAGGCCTTGGTTGAGAGACAGACATGGAAGAAACTAAAATGCATCCGCTCAGATAATGGTGGTGAATACATTGGTCCCTTTGATAATTATTGTAGACACAGGGTATTCGGCATCGTAAAAACTCCTCCAAAGACTCCTCAGTTAAATGGTCTAGCAGAGAGGATGAACAGAACTATTGGTGAAAGGTTTAGATATTTGCTTTCAGATGCTAATCCCCGCATTCATTTCGGGGCGAAGCACTTAATATCGCTCGCTTATGTTATCAATTTATCTCCTACTGTTGCTTTGGATGGTGATGTTCCCGATAGAATTTGGTTTGGTAAGGATGTCTCTTATGCTATCGAGAGCCTTCGGGTGTAAGGACTTTGTGCATGTTCCTAAGGATGAGAGGTCAAAGTGGAAGTTTAAACTAGAGCGCGTGTATCTTCATTGGTTATGGTCGAACATTTAATTTGGCTATCATTTCTATGATCCAGTTGAGAAGAAACTTGTTAGAAGCCATGATGTTGTGTTCTTTGAAGACCAAACAATTGAAGATTTTGACAAAGCTGAGAAGGTTGATTCTCAGAGTAGTGAGAGCTTAGTTGATGTTGATCTAGTTCCTGTAACTATTGCACCTGAAGAAAATTTTCAAAATAATGAAGATCAAGTTGATAATGAAGATAGTGATCATGTTCAGAATGACTAACATGATGTTGTTGATGCTCCAGTGGAAGATGATGTGGTTGGCCAGCACCGGTCGCTATTGATGCTCCAGAGAGTTCTCTCAGAAGATCTATTAGAGAGAAAGTACCTTCATCTCGTTATTCTCCCAATGAGTTTGTACTCTTGACTGATGGAGGAGAACCTAAAAGTTTTGATGAGGCCATGGAGAGTGAAGAAAAAGGAAGGTGATTTGATGCTATGCAAGATGAGATTAAATCCTTGCATGATAATCATACATTTGATCTGGTTAAGCTTCCTAGAGATAGAAAAGCTTTGAAGCACAGGTGGGTTTTTAGGGTGAAACATGATAATGGTAACCTAGTTCCACGATACAAGGCTAGATTTGTTGTCAAGGGCTTTAATCAGAAGAAGGGAGTTGATTTTGATGAAATCTTTTCTCCAGTTGTGAAGATGTCATCCATTTGGGTTGTTCTAGGCTTGGCTGCAAGTCTAGATTTAGAGGTTGAGCAAATGGATGTTAAAACTGCTTTTCTCCATGGTGACTTAGATGGAGAAATTTATATGGAGCAGCCAGAAGGTCTTGAAGTCAAGGATAAAGAGAATTATGTTTGCAAATTGAAGAAGAGCTTGTATGGTTTAAAACAAGCTCCCGAGTGCATGGTACGCACAGAAGTTTGGTTCTTTTATGAGTCAACAGGTCTTCAAGAAGACTTCTTCAGATCATTGTGTTTTTGTGCAAATATTCTTTGATGGTGACTTTATCATTCTATTGCTTTATGTTGATAACATGCTTGTTGTTGGTCAGAATGCTTGTAGAATTCAGAAGTTGAAGCAAGAGTTGAATAAGTCTTTTGCCATGAAAGGCTTGGGACCCACAAGGCAGTTCTTGGCATGCAGATTGTTCGTGACAGAAAGGCCAAGAAGTTGTGGTTATCACAAGAGAAGTACATTCAGAAAGTACTTCGCAGATTCAACATGGATGAAGCTAAGGTTGTCAAAACACCTTTAGCTATGCACTTCAAATTGAGCACGAAGCAGTGTCCTTCCAGTGATGGTGAGAATGAAGATATGAAGAAAGTTCCTTATGCTTCAGCCGTTGGCAGTCTGATGTATGCAATGATTTGTACAAGACCTGATATTGCTCATGCCGTTGGTGTTGTCAGTCGTTTTCTTTCTAATCCGGGAAGAGCGTATTGGAATCTTTGTGAAGTGGATTATGAGATATCTTTGTGGAACATCTAGTTTGAGTTTGTGTTTTGGGACAGGAAAGCCTATTCTTTGTGGTTACACTGATTCAGATATGGCTGGTGATATTGATACTCGTAAGTCTACTTCGGGCTACTTGATTACTTATGCAGGGGGAGCTGTGTCTTGGCAATCTAGGTTGCAAAAATGTGTTGCTCTATCTACTACAGAAGCTGAGCTTATTGTTGCCGTTGAAGCTTGTAAAGAGTTGCTCTGGATGAAGAGATTTATGGAGGAACTTGGCTTTGCTCAAGAGAGGTATGTACTTTATTGCGACAGTCAAAGTGCTATTCATCTTGGCAAGAACTCTACATTTTATGATAGGTCGAAACATATTGATGTGAGATACCATTGGATTAGAGATGTGTTGGATTCTAAGTTGCTTGAACTTGAGAAGATTCACACTGATGATAATGGTTCGGATATGTTGACCAAAGCTTTGCCAAGAGGGAAGTTTGAAGAGTATTTCTTGATGGCCGGAATGGCGGTTTCCTCCACATAGTTGGGAGGGGGAGAATTGTTAGGTTTTTGGGTTTTTCCTTCCTATGTGGAGTTGGATTAATAAAACCCAATCCAATTTGGACCAGGCCAATTTTGCCCAAAATTTTCTCTATATATAGGATCAATTTAGGTCTTATTTTCACAACACAAGAGTGAATTCATAGCAGCCATATAGAGAGAAAAACGTGAGAGAGAAAGCAGATTTTCGTCTAGAATTTTTTTGCTACAATAGTCCGCTTTAAATTACGTTTCCGATTCGTTAACCGTTGGATCGTGCTGAAATTTGAACTGGGGATTCGCAACATCTGGTTCTTCGATTTCAACGGTGGAGATCAGATTTTGTAGTCTGTAGCTCCAGTTTTCGAGTACGAACAGTAGCTCATTTTTGGGGGTGATTTCTCTCCTTTCTTCACTAGTTTTGGTGCTATCTTTTACGTATTGTTGCTCCGTGCTTGGCTTTGTTGTTGTAGCCATCTGGAGAAAATTTTTGTAACTCTCGTTGATTATAGTGGATCTTTTTTGTGGAGGTCCGTGGATGTTCCTCTTCACCTTGAAGGGTTTTACCACGTAGATTTGGTGTCTCTTCCATTCAATTTATTTTTGCTTGCTTTGCTATTTTATTGTTGGTATATTTGTTGCCTAGATTTCCATTTGTGCTAGTGTTTATTGTCTTCTCTTGGTTCAAATAGTGTGGGAAGTTTTGACTTGGGTATTTCATTGTTACCTCGTCGTTCAATTTGGTTATTGCTTGTTTATTTCAACAAAGTGGTATCTCTTGGTTCAAACAAAGATGACGAGTGTGGCGTGGGACCGAGCTTAGTTTTGACTATGGGCCGGGTACGACCTTTACCCATAACTTTCAAGACGCATTCCGGCGCTTTGGGCTTCGGTGACCGCCTCGTCATGTTGAATATCTGACCCGTGGTATGATAATGATCCACGTGGAACTTAGTTCGTGGGGGAGATTGTTGGATGTGCAAACAAAGTACCACATTGATAGCTGGAAAGAAAAATGAGCTACTTATAGGGTTGGAGGCTCTCTTAATGATGTGAGGCTTTTGGGGAAAAAACCGTGCGGCTTGACGGACAATATCACATTAAGTATCTTTGGGCCGTTTTAGGCGGTGTCGAGTTAATGGTTTAGCGGGACGAGCATGAAGATGGCGGAGTGTGGCGTGGGGCCCGACTTAGTGCCTTTACCCATCTATGGGCCGGTTTACAACTTTTACCCGTAGCTTTGAAGACGCATACACAGCCTTTGGCCTTCCGTGACCGTAAATACTCTTGACGATGTGGGTGGCACACAGACATGTTGAATCTCTGACCCGTGAGTTATGGCAATGAGCCATGTGGAACTTAGTTTGAGGGGGAGATTGTTGGGTGTGTGAACAAAGTACCACATTGGTAGCTGGAAAGAAAAATGAGCTACTTATAAGGAGTTCGATACTCTTAATGCTTAACCCAAAGCGGACAATATCACTTCATGTTAAGAGTATCTTTGCCTTGATTGAGTTGCTCCATTTGATGTAGCTTACTGATTAAATACTCCTTTTAAGGAATGTTGTGAAGTGGTTCACTGTGATGAATAGTTGATTTTTCTTATATTATTGGTCATTGTAGAGTGAATAATGTTTAAATTAAATTAAATTCCAGAAAAGATATTACATATATGCTTTACCTTGCTATAGTGACATCGTAAAGGCTGCAAGTAGAATAGGTGTTATGCATACGTGTCAAACTGGAAAATTCATGGCCCCATCGTCTAAAGGGCACAATTGTGAGTCCGCAACTTAAGTAGCACTAAAAATAAAAAGTTGTACCAAACTAGTGCAAAAAAAAAAAAAATTCCATTAATAGTATTATGCATTTTAATTTCGTGCGGAAAAAGGACCAAAGTGCAAAATTTCACTTTTGGCCTTTCACGGAGTGTGGCGTGGACCATAAATCGGCCCTCATCTTCCCCAGTCGCGACGTCTCCTCTCCCACCCGCCATTAACCCCTTTTTTTATGGTCCCAACCCCCTTAAAACTATAATTTCGTGTTATTTTTCAATCCAAAACTCAATATTCTTGGTATATTGAAGTGTAAACAAGTTTACAGGTTGGATTTCGGAATAGCGGCGTATAACACATTTCAAAAACTCAAAAAAAGCTTCAATCTAGGTATTTCACTACAAATTTTCTATTACATTGTTAAATATATTATTATCTAAGCATGGTCATTGTATAAAATGGTGGATTACTCGTTTTCCTTTTTTTTTTTTTTTGCGTTTTTTGAATCTCGTTGGGACTGCCCATTTTTTGGTTTTTTTTTTTTTTTTTTATTTGTTTTTCTATTGTTAATTAGTTAATTATTTATTGCTTGTTTATTTAGTATTTGTTAATTATTGGATTAGCGACTTAAGTATTTATTAATTGTTAGACTAGCTATTTCAATTGTTAGGGCTAATTATTTATTTTGTTTGTGCTAAGCCAATTGTTTATTTGTTAATAATTTCTTAATTGTTTTGTTTCATTAGTTAATTAATTGTTTATTTGTTAAATATACGATAATAATTTATTAATTTTTTGATTAGTTACTTAATTGTTTATTTATTAAATATATGATAATAACTTGTTAATTATTTGATTTGTTAGTTATTTGTTTATTTATTAATTATTTATACTAATTGTATCCTAACTAATTGTTAATTATTTAACTCATCTTTATATTTTAGGAATGAAAACCCTTAGTTTAGGATTCATAACCCGTAGCTTAGGATTGAAAACCCTTAATATAATTTTCTATAAAAGATTACGTAACTAATATTACTTGTTAATGATTTATTTAAAATACGTAAAACGGATGGGTCACCACAATCTTTAATAAAATTTTCGATAAAAGATTACATAGCTAATACTAATACTAATACTACTTGTTAATGATTTATATAAAATGCGTAAAATAGATGGATCCACCCTTTGATGTAGCTTCGACCGAGAGTTGATTCGGCCCGAGCATAGGTCGCAACATATATGGACATCCGAGGAATGAGTGTGAAGTGGACTCGGCATGGGAGATGAATCCTCGTTGATATTACGTCGGGGCGGTATATATTATTCGGTCATTGTAGAGTGAATAATTGTTTGGAAATTGTCGATGGAATGTATAAATTCCGAGTTGATTAAAAGATATTACATATATGCGGCTTTTGTTTCGCCCTTTATGCTATAGTGAAGATCCGTAGGGACACGGCTGTGATCGACGTGCGCGTCTATACCTACTCATCATATTCGGGGCCATCCTATTCCCAAACTACTCATCATATTCGCCGTGTTATACCATACGCATTTGTCAAACACGCAAATTTCGTGCGTGAATTCTAATGGAATTTTTTTTTTTTTCACACTAGTTTGGTCTACTTAAGGGCACAATTGTCTCTGACGAAACTCTACGGCAATAGAACAAACAATTAATGCACAAAATAAAACTGTAATGACCAAAATATCCTCAGCATGCCTAAGCAGGCATGGTGACCTTGTGTGTGCTAACTCCCTTTTATAAGATAGTAGAAAATGATAAATTAACATGCTATAGCAGATTAAATGACATTGATGGTGTTATTTGTAACAATTTTTCAGCTTATGTACTATCATATTTGCCTCTTTTACTTTTAATTTAATTAATTTTATGAATCTCTTTAACAAATTCTTTAAGAATAAACAACCTAAATATTGTTATTATTGAGGGAAACTATGGAAAAACTCCTGTCATGCACAGTAATGGAAGTTCTCACAAAGGCGAACAAGAAGAAGATGACAGAAACAATTGAGAAAAGAAGAATTGTAATAATATTTCACCATTTTTTTGGACAAGTGGCTTCACCAATTTTTGGACAAATAGCTAGACAAATGTCAACTTAAAATATAGAGTGGCAAGTGATTAAATATGTGGCACTATGCATGAATATTGTTTGCCAAATATGCTTAAAACATGACAAGAGATTATTGTCTCTTCAAGCCTATAATAGGCTCACATTTGCTCCAGCAAAAACACGCCCAAAAATAAAAAAGAATAATCCTTTCCTTTCCTATACCAGCACACGTCCTCTTCCTTTTTGTAATATACTTTACCCCTAAAATATTAATTGCTTATTTTCCCTTATTTCCTTTTCTATTAAAGCTGGATTTGTAATTAAATTTTGTTGATTCCTGTATCATCTAATTAATTAGAGAGAAACTTGTTTAATCCTGGGAAAATATTTCACATTCTTTGAAATAATTTCTTAAAACAAGATGCGATTCTGTCATTTTCCACTCAAGTCAAGTCAATTTGTGTATTTACTAGATAATATATTATTATAGTCATATTTGTTTTTCAAATGCAGTTATTTTACTTCGCTAATATATAATTTTATTATTGTGATTTTATTTCGATTTTCGCAACAAGATTTCTGATATAGATATTGTGTAAAACTTTTACTGAATGAATGTACATTACTCTAATTTGTCGACTTAGCTAACTGATTGGCTAACTGATGCTAACTAAAGCGTCGCTCATTGCGTCGCAAGTTGCCTCGGGGAGGCCATCGACTGAAGTTGTGAAAGAAGGAGTGTTGGGTTCGAAAATAATTATGAGTTCAATTGATGAACATGTTCCTCAGGAACAGGGGCGTCTTGCAATTTCGAGACCGGCGCGGACTTGGCTACTATTTTAGTGTCATAACCAGTTGATGCTACAATAGAACAATTTCAATTGGTGGCTCTTAATATTGTTGTTACTGATGTGGGTGAATCTGCGCAGCAATTAAGAGCTAGTAACGTTGATAAAATAGGGGTAACACCAAGAGACGTGGTTGATGTGTCGCTAGCTGATCCGGGGTAAAAATTAATCACTACCGGCTAGGGTCGGCTGGAGGGGGAAGCAACTAAAGCGGTTGCTTCAAGCCCCCCCAAAATGAAGGCCCCAATTTTTTTTAATTTTATATACATTATCTATATATTATAAAATTATGAATAAAAGAGACTCGATTTTATACTTCTTTTCTTGAAATGAGATAGATGTTATTGAAATAATTATTGAAATAAATACTTCTAATTTTATACTCTAGTTAGTTGTCCAAAAAAGAATGACATCTCATTTTATCCTTTATGAGATAATTTGTAGCCACAATTTTTTTTTTGGTGTATTTTAATCCAAAAGTTTCAAAAATCTTTCTTTCTCTTATACGTCGTGTCCAATCAAACGCCTTCACATGAATTAGAGAGTAATAAACATTATGCAATATATAAAAGTGAACAAATTGATGACTGCTTTGATAATTTTAAAAGATGAAGTCTCCTGTAGAATTGATTGCTTCTTATAAATACTGGATTAAACCATTTTTTACTTCAAAATAGACTTGAATTGTTCTGATTGCATGAAATTGTTTTGACATCTAGATAGTGTTACGAAATTGAGATTGTTAGATTATGAGAAGTTAGAAAAATATTATCGTAACCGTCTATATATGTTTCTTACACAAATGTTTATTTAAATATAGTGAACAGAGTTACTAAATATCTCTAATAGTGAAGCTAGCATGTAACTGAGTGAATAATCAAAATATACAAGATGAACTATATACCATAGTCACACACAAAATAAAGGATTTAGAATAAAAATATGTAAAATTTTGCTAGATATTTCTAATAAATTTCTATGGTGTTTGCTTGTGTGCCACCAATTTCGCTGAAGCTACTCATGCTACTGCCGATGTTTAAGTCAGCTTAAAATTTTTGTGTGTGTAACACGACCCGAATTAGGGCCGCGATTTTCCAGTACCCGAGGGCCGACCACCGAAAGACCACTCATTCTATGTCTTATCCTCGCCTTCATTCACAATCCTATCCTTAATAATCATAGAAAACGATTTTTCATTTAAAAAC
>NC_081344.1:66090372-66117565 GCF_029784015.1 Lycium ferocissimum
TTTCATATTAGGATCTTAAAAAATGAGAACACCCAATAGTTCTACCTTATTCTTGATTTAATCAAATTGACTCTACCTATATAGGTTTTTCAAACGTAGTTAGCATAGAAATAATGTAACTACATGGATTGGGAAGACCGTGGTATGTTACTAGCATAGATAATCTAATAAATTTATTTGAATAAGGGGATTTATATTGTTGATCCAAACTAAAACTATGCATAGTTAGATTGATTGATATATTGATTTAGTAATTTTCAATAGTTCAGATAGAGCTGTATTACATGTTCACTTCAGTAATTTGTTCATGAGTGATGGAGAACAATATGGGATATTATAACATAACTCTGGAATATTGTAGCTCGCTTAGTTCTAGTCCATCCGGTACTCATACATTGCCCCAAATTAACAGGAGAGATACCAGTGGAGCTAGGTAATCTTAAGAAACTAAAGGGGCTGTTTTTAGGCGAGAATGAGTTTACTGGTTCTGTCCCTGCAAGCATTTTCAACATGTCAACACTGAAGATCCTAACGCTTGAAACTAAACAAGCTTTCAGGTACTCTACCTTCAGATTTAGGCCGTGGAATGCCCATCCTAGAAAACTTTCTTTGTGGAGGAAATAATCTGAGTGGTTTTATCTCTGCTTCAATCTCAAATTCTTCAAGACTCAGAATGCTTGATCTCTCAAGCAACAGTTTCACAGGTCCAATTCCTGAATCACTTGGTAACTTAGAATACCTTGAGCTTCTTAACTTGCAGAATAATAATTTTTTCAGCGATTCAGCATTGAGCTTCCTTACATCTTTGACAAACTGTAGGAATCTAAGAGTAATCTCGTTTGGTGATAATCCATTGGGTGGTATTTTTCCTACATCTATAGGGAATTTCTCCGACTCTCTAGAGGTTTTTGAAGGATCAGATTGTAAACTTAAAGGCATCATTCCTGAAGAAATTGGTAATCTTACTGGTCTGATAAGGATGGGTCTAGTTAACAATGAGTTGACCGGACATATTCCAAGAACTGTCCAAGGCATGCTAAATATTCAACAACTTTACCTACAAAGAAACAAGATAGAAGGAACCATACTAGATGTTATATGCAGTTTAAAGAATCTCGGTGCAATAGACTTGTCAGAAAATCAGTTTTCAGGTTCCATGCCACCATGCTTAGGAGAAGTTACTAGTTTGAGGTATCTTAATCTAGCTTACAACAAGTTGAATTCTAGATTGCCTACAAGCTTCGGGGCCCTTCGCAATCTCATAGAATTCAATATTTCATCCAATTTTTTTAGTGGGAAAATTCCCCTTGAGATTGGAAACTTAAAGGCTGCATCACTCATTGATCTGTCAAAAAATGATTTTTCCGGTAAGATTCCTAGCACTCTAGGGGGTCTAGATAAATTGATTAAACTTTCTCTAGCACATAATACATTAGAGGGGCCTATTCCAGAATCATTTGGCAAAATGTTGGCCTTGGATTTCTTGAATTTGTGCTATAACAATCTTAGTGGTGAAATTCCAAAATCATTAAAAGCTCTTGTGTATCTCAAATACCTTAACATCTCATTCAATAAACTCAGTGGAGAAATTCCCATGGGTGGTCCTTTTGCAAATTTTACAAGTCAATCTTTCTTGTCCAATGGTGCACTCTGTGGTGACTCCCGGTTTAATGTGAAACCATGCGCAACCAAGTCTACAAAGAAGTCAAGAAGAAGAAAAAGAGTGCTTACAAGTTTATATATTTTTTTAGGGATTGGATCACTCCTTGCATTGGTTGTTGTATATGTGGTGTTAAGATTGAGAAACACAAAGAAGAATACAAGTCAAGGAGATATGTATCTAGTAAAAGGGCATGAAAGAATTTCCTATTATGAACTTGAACAGGCAACAGAAGGATTCAACGAAAGCAACTTGCTTGGTAATGGGGGTTTCAGCATGGTCTACAAAGGGATACTTAAAGATGGTACCCTTTTCGCAGCAAAGGTATTCAATGTGCAATTGGAGGGTGCATTCAAAAGTTTTGACACAGAATGTGAGATACTTCGGAACCTTCGCCATAGAAATCTGACCAAAGTCATCACCAGCTGCTCCAACCTTGAATTCAAGGCCCTAGTGTTAGAATACATGCCTAATGGGACACTTGATAAATGGTTATACACTCACAACTTGTTCTTGAACTTATTGCAGAGATTGGATATAATGATAGATATTGCATCTGCAATGGATTATCTCCATAATGGCTATTCAACACCTGTGGTGCATTGTGACTTGAAGCCAAGCAATGTCTTGCTAGATCAAGAAATGGTTGCTCATGTTAGTGATTTTGGCATTGCAAAATTGTTAGGTCCAGGAGAGGCTTTTGTTCAAACAAGGACAATTGCAACCGTTGGATATATTGCTCGTGTATATTAGAACTTCATAAAGTTTTCTCATATCCTTAGAATACCCAGCTAATTACTTGACCTAAACTTAAATTGGTACTGCCAGTTTTAGCATATTCAACGATAACTAGGAAGCTTTTCTAATGTTTTTTACCATGATTTCAGAGTATGGACAAGATGGAATAGTATCCACAAACTGTGATGTTTATAGTTTTGGCATCTTGATGATGGAGACATTTACAAGAATGAGACCAAGTGATGATATATTTACCGGAGAATTCAACATACAACGTTGGGTTAGTGATTCCTTTCCAAGTGAAATTCATAAGGTGGTGGATTCTAATTTGGTACAGCCAAGGGATGGACAAATTGATGCAAAGATGCAATGTTTGATATCTGTCATGGAATTAGCGTTGAGCTGCACTTTAGTGATACCTGATGCAAGAATTAGCATGAAAGATGCTCTTTCAACACTTAAAAAGATTAGACTCCAGCTTGTTAGTAGTCGGCACTAGGTGGAATCAGATTGTCTACTCTTGTATGATATTTCATTACCTATGTCAGTTATATATGTTAAGCTTTCAATTTTGCACAAGTACTTAAGTGTGTTTAATCAAGGTTGTAGGAAGCAAACTCGTTTCTTGATATATATAGTTTTGATGATATATGGAAGTCAAACCGAAGCCAATGACTACAAATATTTCTACAAAACTTTGAATCAAACCTAAGCCAATCATCTGATGGATCAGAGTGATATAAGTGAGAACTATGAAAATGGAATAAGATCTGTCAGTTCCCTTTCAAGAGAATCTGCAACAACTGAATATTCATGGTTCCTAAAACAAGACCTTTTATATGGAAAAGGACATCATCGCTGCGAGCATAGGATTTTTAAATTAACATCTTCATAACTGAATTTTTTCTGAATCTCTTTAAATAGCATATCTGGTGAAAGAAAAGGAAAAATTGGTATATATTTTTTAAGTTTATAAGCCCTATCTTGAATGATTTATTAGAATTAACTCAAAGGAAGTTTTTACACAAAAAAGAATGTATGTACTATGCTGTTGTTAAATTACACGAACCATCGAGTTCATAATGCACTAAAGACCATGTAAAAGAATCCGTTTGATTGACACTTATTTTCCTCCATACAAAACACACCCTTTATTCCAAATTTGATGTATCACACCTTTTATGTTTGGAATCTTACTTTGGTGAATGTTCACACAGACTTCTTGTCAATGAATTAGGACTAGTAATAATAAAATATTGTAGCTAAGGCCAAAAGAAAGGTCATTAGTCATTTGCTCATGATTCATGGAATTTGGTAGTTGGATTTATCTTTTTTGAAATGGCTGGCAATGACCCTTGTGACACACTTCACTTTTCTTACTTCTTATAACAATGACCATGTAAAAGATTCCATTTGATTAGTTTCCTAATTAGCTTTTACAACTTAAAGAATACTAGCTCTCGTTACAGAATTTACATTTATTAGTTCCCAATTGCAAAGGTTCTGCGTAAAACAACAACAATATACATAGTGTATTTCCACAAGTGGGGTATGGAGAAAACATGGAATTGAAATCCTAACTAGACTGACTTTTCAAATTAAATTTATAGAACTATTTGATATATGTTCTAAACCATCCAATATATAGGATTTAAGATATAAATTGTGATTTTCAAATTATTTAACAAATTAAATTTATAAACATATTTGATATATGTTACCTAAACCATCCAATATATAGGATTTAAGATATAAATTGTGATTCTCAAGAAACAAATTTAATTAACAAATGACTGTGTATGCAAATATTCAAACTTATCAAAGTCAATAATTGTTACCTTATATTATTTGGGGATGAAGTAAGGAATTATGTCCTAGAGATGAGCGTCCAGGTTTGACTCTCAATTTTATCCTCTCTTCTAGTGAAGAAGCCTTTAAGATAGAAAAACCAGTGTGTCTGATGATCAGGAAGGATGTGCTAATAAATTATACGCCATTAGAAATATATGATTTTAAGTTTTATGCATTAATATCGTAAAAAATATTTATGTTACTTAAACAATAATTGCAGATAACTCTATTTAATAAGCATTCACTGGTAAACTATATAATAAATGATAAGTTAACATGCTATAGCAGATTAAATAACATTGATGGTGTTATTTGTAACAATATTCAACTTATGTACTATAATATTTGCCCCTTTGACTTTTAATTTAATTAATATTATGAATCTCTTTAACAAATTCTTTAAGAATAAACAACCTAAATATTGTTATTATTGAGAGAAACTATGGAAAAAATCCTTTCATGCACAGTAATGGAAGTTCTCACAAAGGCGAACAAGAAGAAGATGACAGAAACAATTGAGAAAAGAAGAATTGTAATAATATTTCACTAATTTTTTGGACAAGTGGCTTCACCAATTTTTGGCCAAATAGCTAGACAAATGTCATCTTAAAAATATAGAGTGGCAAGTGATTAATATGTGGCACTATGCATCACTATTGTTTGCCAAATATGCTTAACACATGACAAGAGATTATTGTCTCTTAAAGCCTATAATAGGCTCACATTTGCTCCCCACAAAACACACCCAAAAATAAAAAAGAATCATCCTTTCCTTTCCTATACCATCACACGTCCTCTTCCTCTTTCTGATATATTTTCCCCATAAAATATTAATTGTTTATTTTCCCCTATTTCCTTTTCTATTAAAGCTGGATTTGTAATTAAATTTTGTTGATTTTTGTAATTAGAGAGGAACTTGTTTAATCCTGGAAAAATATTTCACGTTGTATTTACTAAATAAATATATTATTATAGTAATACTTATTTTTCAAGTGTTGTTATTTTACTTTGCTAATAAATAATTTTATTACTGTGATTTTACTTCGATTTTCGCAACAAGGATTCTGATATTGATATTGTGTAAAACTTTTACTGAATGAATATACATTACTCTAATTTATCGACTTAGCTAAATAGAAATTAGTCGGCTAACCTCCTAACTGATGCTAACTAAAGCGTCGGTCCTTGCGTCGCAAGTTGCTTCGAGGAAGCCATCAAGTATTGGGTTCAAAAATAATTATGAGTTCAACTGATGAACGTGTTCCTCAGGAACAGGGGCGTCTTGCAATTTCGAGACCGGCGGGACTTCGCTACTGTTTTAGTGTCACAACCAGTCGATGCTACAGTAGAATAATTTCCATTGGTGGCTCTTAATATTGTTGCTACTGATGTGTGCGAATCTACTGGCAATTAAGAGCTAGTAACGTTGATAAAACAGGGGTGACACCAAGAGACGTAGTTGATGCGTCGCTAGCTGATCCGGGGCAGAAACTAACTGCTACAAGTAATGTTGAAGTTCCTGAAAATTTCTAGCAGGGTATGACCAAGGTTTAAAGATCTCTTAATGGTGTGAGGCCTTTTGGAGAAAAATCGTGTGGGTTTGGCCCAAAGCGGACACCATGCTAAGAGTATATGAGGGCTGATTGAACCTAACAACTGGTATCAAAGCTTAGGTTCGGCGGGACGAGTATGACGATGGCAAAGAGATGATGCGGGCTCGCTTTTGGTTACCATTACGAGCTTGGAGACGTGCACACAAGAAGAAGCGAATTGCGGGCTTCGATTGCCATAATACTCTTGTACAATTTGGAAATTGATGCGTAGATAGTGAGAGTGGGCCACATGAAACTTAGTTTGAGGGGAGATTCTCGGTGTGCGAATAAAGTCCCACATTGATAGCTAAAAATATAGGAAGCCAAATTTATAAGGTGTAGAGATCTCTTAATGGTATGTAGGATTAAAATCACTTGTTCGAATTGCAATGTCAAAATGCAAATATCAGTGGTACTACCAATCCAGTTGAGTCTTCCAATCGTACATCTATTTTATTTCTAGGGTTACTAGTTGACGGCTTAATTATTGATTTATTAGTATCTTCCGAGTTGCTCACAAGCCTGTAGATATTACTCTAACGCCTATATTTCTATAGTCATCATAAAATAACAAGAACGCATTTATAACTCCGTATTCAACTAAGTAAGGCTAAAGGGTATATTCCTATCCTCATTAGCGAAACCATTATTCGAACAAGCTCTATTTATTCTTATTACGCATGCAAATTCCCTATCCCTAGTTCAATTCACATGCCACTGATAGTGTTCAACTATTGTCCAGATAATCAAACAACTAAGATCAAGAATAAATAAATAAATAAATAATGCACTGATGGAAAACCAATAGATGTAAACGATAATCAAACGTTAACTTTTATGTTTGAGCCTAAACCCTAGAACTAACGAGTTTAGCTCCACATAGACATGGAGGAAAAACAATAAATTATCCAAATAAAAAAAAAAAGTAAAAATAAGTATTACAGAGAAGAGAAGATAAAACCTGTAACTACGACTTTCATGGAGGCTCTAAGCTCTCTCTAGGTCCAAAGTTATGTCAAAATCGTGTAGGATATGTGTTTATAGAGAACAAAAAAAAACCAGGCTTTTAAAAACTAAATTCAACTCGGACCGAAAAAAAATAGCTGGCTGGCGTCACACCCGCGATGCGGGTGCAACACGGGAAACCAAAAAAGATTCAGATGACACTTTTCTTCAAGTCAGGCATGCGGAGCGAGAGCTTCAACTTTTGGCAATGGAAAAATTTTACCATGAGAGAATATGTATGACATGGTGTGTGAATATTTAATTGAATTATAAGCCCACCACTTTATCCTCTCATCCTCCTTCTTTTTCGTCCTCTTCAATTTCTCTCTCCTCTTTTCCCCTTTTTTCTCATTTTCTGTTTTTCATTAATTTTTAAACCCTTTTCCTCTCTTCTCATTTCTATTTTTCATTAATTCTAAAATCAATTTTATTATACACAGATCAAAATTCTTTAAGATATTCTTCGGTTTCATTATCCAATTTTTCAATTTCTTGTTAATAATTCAGTTAAACTCCAAACTACCTTAAAAGAAAATATTTGGCCTTAAAAAAAGTTTTAAATTAAAAAACTGATAACTAAAGATGAAATTTAGGATACTTCGAAAAGTTTTTTTTTTTTTTAATTAAAAACCACACAGCATGGAGTTGTTGGTGCTTTACACAAGTAGACCCTGAGTCTAGAGCTGTGCAAAAATCGGTTAACCGATAAATTGGACCAGTAAAGTTTTGAAACATAACTGGTTTGGCCTCCCGCATCTTCACAAAGATATATCACTGAAATATACTTAAAAATATAATTTTAATAAGACCTTATATTCTTATTGGGTTACCGGTTATCCGTTAATAAAAATGTAAAAATCATAATCGAACTGGTAGTCCAATAAAAAAAATTACAAAATTGTATAAAAATCATTAACTCAATAACTCTATATCGGTAAATCAATAATATTTTTTTCCTTCAATTTTATCGGTTAAACCAATTTTTGCACAGCCCTATTCAGGGTCTACTTTGATGACACTTAAAATTTTGAATTTCTCGGATGTAGAATGTAGCAACTTTGAATTGAATATATACTAAAAAAAAAAAAAAAAAAAAAAAAAAAAAAGCACAATAAATTTTCGAAGGTGGTAGCGTGGCATGTGAAGAGAAAAATGAAAGGTCACTAGTGAAAAGAGTAAAAATGTAGGACCCACTGTGCACTTCTCAATTAATAGATACCCTCACACAAATATGACATGGCATATCTCACACATAGTAAAACTTTTCCTGCTTTTGTTTTGTCTTCAACTTGGGAGACAAAGTTTAGGGAGTGTCTCCCATTTTGTCTCCCCTTCTTTTAATCTTTCTGTCTTTCCATCAATTTCACTCCAAATCTCTTTAATTTCATACCGCTTTATTCTTATATAATAAAAATATAATGTTAAGCACAAAGAAATATAATTTATAATCAAAAGACTATTAAAGGAAATAGAATGTGAGATGATAATGATTAAATATATGCATTTTTAGCCGAACATCACTCCAGCAATAAACCTGTAAAGCAAAATTAGCTAGTGTACGTAGATGCAACTACTATCTTCAACTCGAATTATATATATAATTTAAATAAATTGTATAAATGGATCAAGTCCCAAATTATTGTCACAAAAAAGCAGTGCATGCGATGGTTTGCATTCTTTTTTTTGGTAAACGGTTTGCATTCACTAAGTTAAAATCTTTGATCTCTACTACCATATCAACTATATAACAAAAAAGAAAAAAGGAAAACATATTTAAAGGAGAAAAGGTCAACACATCAATAAAATTAAACGCAGAGGGAAAGCCACGCTAAAGGACAGTACAGCCCTTTCATTTTACCCCCGGATTGACCAAGTGCTGAAGAGGTTTTAAATTCAAATTTCATCAAGAATGAAGTTGTGTTGAATATATATCTTCTAAAATAATGTGTAAAAAAGAATGCTACTCCTACAAATACAGTAATTTCTACTATGTAAATAGTACGTCAACATCTCTGTCCCCCAACCCCCCACCCCCCGCCCCCACCAAAAAAAAAAAAAGATACACTTGGGTTTCCTCTTGCTCGGAATTAATCTATATCTATATATAATATAAAGCTAGGCATAGATAAGGTGATGCGGCACCTCTGTATGGCCTAGAATGTTGTTTATCCTTTTTGTCATTTTTTTGAGTTCTTTTCCTTTCCCCCCCTCATCTCCCCTTTTCTAATAATGATTTACCCCTATTTATTATTGTAATAGATGAGGCATTGAACAATTGTGAGGGGCAACGAAGAGTCATGGTAAAAGGGTAGCAAAGAGTCATATTTTATCCCCCATAAGTATTTCTTTACCCATCGACAATTGATCTGAAGAGGTGTAAAAGAACATTAAAATCTGCCCATTTGCATTCAGCTCATAATTTCCATTAAATGCAAAAGTAAAGACAGACTCTTTCTCTAACGTTAAAGTTCATGTATAAAATGAATAAGTATTCCAGAAAAACAAGGACAAAACAAAACCCTTTCAATCCTTCTCTTTTTGGATACTATCAGGTAATGCTTCCAGAGTTAATCATATTTTTTGCTTTGTACATAATGGCCAAAACTTCTTTGAAATATCAAGCCTAAAATGCTTCATATAATAAAGTTCTTATGAGCTTGGTATGGTAAACTTATCTGGTTCTTCTTATGCTGGCTTGATGAAATTCTACGATGTTGTATTTTATTAAGTATGTCAGTAGTTAGTTTCTTTCCTATTAATGGTAACAATTTTTTTTTTGTCAGGTTGTTTAGTTTGTGATAAAATATACGATAATTTTGATTGTTAGTTGATTTTGAATGTATTGATATGTAGTTTAATCGGTTTACAAACTAAAATTTGCTGCTTCACAATGTTGATCATTAAGATGTAATAATATGACAGTTTTTCTTTGTTTTTACATGATTTTGAGAGATTAGATAACAGTCGGAATCATATCATGAGGCGCGATGGTGATATCAATATAATAAAAGAAAGCTTGCATTGAGTTTTTTTTTTCCTTCTCAATTCTAATTTATCTCAATTTTAACTTGATTTTCTCTGTTTTATCTAATTGAAAAAATGATAGCACATGTTTATCAGTTACATATTCTTAAATTTCTATTTTGCTATGACATGACTACTTGTACGAGAATAAAATTTGTCTAATACTGGTAAAATGATTTTTTTTTTTTTAAATCAATCCACTAGGCGGTTTATTAATCAATAAAAGCAAACCTCAAAGAGAAGAGTATAAGCAAGGTGGGCTATGCCTTACCTTACTAATCCTAATGAGGTAATGAACCTCTACTAATTAACAAGCATGAAGAAAATAAGAGCTAGAGAAAACTAGGTATTTTATGATCATTACAGAGTTTATAATACACTTTATGATGATATTGCAAATGAGGTTACTTAAGTAATGCAAAAAAAAAAAAAAAAAAAAAAAAAAAAACCAAGAATAAAGTTGAGTTACCAACCTCAAACTTTATTTTATATATGTATGACCTAAAAAATATATCTTGCCCGTCTAATGTAACTTGAAGTATTTTCTTCTTGTCTTCTTCTTCAAATCTGTCCAACAACACTTGATAGTTCATCACTTCTTCTTAGATTTATTGGATCTTGTTAAAGTTGTTGATACCGTCAAATGATTCTGCTTTGCCAGTCGCATCGGTAGGTGCCTTAGAACAAATTCCTCGTTCACCTTACCATCCCAACTATGCTGCCTTCCATGTGTCTTCTTTTTGCTTTTGTTGCTTTCACTTCTTTGTTGCCTAGGTGAGAGATCCCATCCTTAGCCACCTTATCAAAGCATATGTCCAGTATATCATCCTCATCATCCCCATCGAACATGTCATAACCCAAGTCAATATCATAAGTTGTAGTTGGATTAGCTCCTGAAACTACAACTCCTAGCTCAGGGCTCTTTGCCAATACTCCCATATCCTTGGTGGTAATGGACAAGCTCTTTTTAGAGTTATCAATTGCATTCAATGTATCTCTCATTGTCATAGATGGATTTGCCTTACTTGAAGGCACAAATACGGGTGCTTGAGGACTTAACTTACTCCTAGGAGGAGAAGTAATATGCTCCTCTCCCTCAACTGAATCTGCCCACCTAGGAGGGCTCGTTTCCCCTGGTTTTTCCTTCGAAACAATCAAATCGTTTGTAAAATTAGCTTGCACAAAAGTATTATTTTTCCCCGCACAAAAGTATTATTTTTCCCCACACAATGCTCCAGCTGAAATATTTCAGTACCGGACAATGGTTTCAAAATATTTTGAGTTGGTAGAATTAAATTAGGATCGACGCACAACTAAACATTTCCCGTCGCACCTTTTCCCCGACTTGGAGAATTACTTTGACTAGCCGAGGAACCAATACCGCTTCCCCCTGAATTTTGGTGTGCAACCAATGTCCAATTTCTAATTCCATTCTCGTTTTCAACTTGCAAAACATGCGGCTTAATTTTTAGCAAGCATTAACATCAATCGTATCAATCGCTTTTTGCCCCGAATCAACTCGTGACTCATCGACCCCAACTCTTGGTGTTGCTCCTGCTTTTTCGATTGCATTGCTATTTAATTGCTGCTCAAATTCTTCCATATGAGTAGCACTAATATTAAGAGCCACTAATGGCGATTTCTCTACTATAGCATCAACTAGTTTTGATGCTAAAACAGTATCCAAGTCCGCCTCCATTGTGGTTGCACGATTTTGCAATGGAATCTCTAAAACACCTCCTTTTCCAGAAGCTATTTCATGAACAATATTACCTGTATCAACCTCCATTGTGGCTCGCATGATTTTGCTCGTAATTGGCGAACTTGGCTGCATCGCTCAATCGACGTTTGCGACTTTAGATTGTGCTTTCGCAGCTTCTCTAACTGTCATTAACTGCTTTGCGAAAACACCTCTGAAACACCTCTATTTCCATAATTTTCACCTGATCCATGATTTTGCTTATAAGTGGAAGCAACCAGTGCACTAGTTCCTCCGTTTCCAAGTTGTTGCTGCCCTGATTTGCTATTCGACACACCACTCAAATTCGCAGCATTATTTTGAATTTCAAATAATGCATTACTAACAGTGGGACTGGAAAGATCTACTCCTTTTACTGCCTCATTAGTCCCTTTTTTAAAAAATTTCCCATCTAAAATTGTACGCAAATCACCTTGAAATTTTTCAACACTTCCATCTTCATCTTCGCCATCAGCTTGATTGTTATTTTTATATCTTTTCAATATCAGACGACAACTACCTTCATCATGACCTTGGTTCTTACAATAGTTGCAACATAAAGGCAAATTATCATATACAATCTCCTGGAAAACCTCGACAACTTTACCAGATTTTCCATCCACGAACTGCAGCCTTATACGATTTGGAAGCTTATCTATTAGATCGAGTATGACCTTTAGAGTTGATTTTTGCTTTATCTATAGCTATTGGTATCCTAACCGAGGACGCTATAGACAGTAGAGACTTCTTTGCAAACAAATCAGGAGATAAATCAGGTAAAGAAATCCATACCACAGCCTTAGTCGTTTCCTCCTTAGGATTAAATCCAATGGACCATGGAAATACCCTATATGGACGCTCTTGTCCATTGTAGAGAAGATAGTTAACTGAGCCAGATAAATCTATACAAAATCTTCATATTGGTCAAACCTCAACAAGATTTGTCTTGGAGCAAGTAAACCAATTAAGCAATTGGCCTTGGTACCAAGATGTTTTGGCAGAAGTGACCTTGACTCCTTTAAATCTGGCGCTCCATGAGATAGTTTAACCACCACTGCTTAATGCAATTGTTGACACCCAATTTTGTTCCTCCTTTATTCCAATTCATTTTTAGTTTAACCACCACTGCTTGATGCTATTGTTGACACCCAATTTTGTTCCTCCTTTATTCCAATTCATTTTTTTGAGCTTCTACATTATTGATAAACTAAATATCTTATTTTTCGCCCTTACTTTATTACAATCGCTACTACTATATTATTATTGTTAAGTGTTGTTACTTGATTAATACCTCGCACATTGTTACTTACTTATTACGTATTAATCATAAGATACAACCCAGATAATATTTTTACTCTACTATTACCTTATATTTTATCTACTAATGATAAAATTAGCATGTTAAATTACACCTTATTAATGGTAATTGCTAAATTATTATTATCACACACACACACACATATATATAGTATTCATTTTGTTAACATAAAGAAGCTCAAAGAAATACAAGGAAAAGAGGTTTAAATCCTAAAATAGGCCAAAATGTCCCATTACATGGACCCATCAGCAGCCCACGACCAAACTAAGCCCAAATGCCTTCAAAATCAGTGTCTAGTCTAGCCCATTTCTTCCATCCCATATGAACACTAAATCAAATCCTAAGCTTGGTCTCTTCATAAAAAAAAAACCGTACACTCTCCTCCTTCTCTCTTTGAGCAAAATTCCATTTGCTTTCAGCCATGGATAGAGTCGTGTTACACCGTTTTCGTACAATACTTTCCTCTCTCATCTTCAACGATTTGGTCAACACAAATGGCCAAAACAGTTTTGAAGTTTCTGAAAAAATCAACTTGTACAGATTCGATTTTGATTTCAAACGGCTCTACACCCGTGACTCTGTTTGTTGTGCTCAAAATTTTAAATCTGAAAACCCTAACTTTCTCCTATAAATACATATCTAACTCTTCAGCCAAAACATCTTGGAATACCACCACACCTAATACAATCTCTGTACATTTTTATACTCTAAGAACCTTTAACTTCTAGAGTTCCTCTTGTCTCAGTTAGACTTTAGTTGTGATAGAGATTTTGTGAGGTTCGGATCTGTTCATAACGAGAGAGTAGATTCGAGGTCCCGACGTCCTAGTTCACTCCACCACAAAAAGGTTAGATCTAAACTTGATTTTCTTTTCTTCTATTGTATATGTATTTTGTGAGTTAGAAATGATCTATTAGACTAACCGAATCTCATCTGCTAAAATTTTGCTTGAAATTTATTTGTTTAAATATTCTATATATGTTGTGCCCCAAACATGATTTAGAAGTTAGAAACCATATCCAAAGTGTTCAAGCAATTTCTTATGCAATTGGTGCCTGAATGTATTATTCTTGCGTTTAAGTACTGTTAAAAATCATGATCACATGTTATATGAATCTTTCTTTAAATCCCTAACATTGTTTGGCCCCGTGATTTTAGTTTGTGCTTTACAAATGATGTAGAATGTTGTTGTTTTGTGGTTGAGTATGTGACAAGAGAATATGGCCTGAACTTTCTTTTGCTTCAGACTTGAAAATCCTGCCCATATGTTAAGGCTAAAATGGTTCAGATATATTTAAACATCACTGTAGTTGGTTATTCAAATCTGAATATAGACAATAAGTTATATTAGAAGCCATGATTTTGGATTGTATGTGATTGACTTTGATCTCATGTTTGAGTAGTGCGACGCTAGAATATGACTCTCACGCTTTTTTTCAAAAAGCCAAAGTCGGTTTATTATTTATTTTTATTTGTCACTAAAGAAATCCAATTTTAGGACATTACTTGAAGAGGGAATGTAATGTTTATCATATAACTTAGAACACTACTTAAGAACCTTCATGTCAGCAAGAGTTAGATTTTTGTGCTTCTGGTTACCAGGACATTTATGTATACTTGTTTTAATATGAGCTTGCAAATTATATGTTTCTTCTCTGATCTTAATATTTGTTAAGAAGCATATGTTCCTCTCTTAACTCATTTCTACTTTCTTCTCTTTGTTTTGCATAACACACGGGAGTGCTCTTGAGTCTTGTTTTAAGACTTGATGTCATCGCTGGACCACGGAATCCACATTTCCTCGCCATTTATTTCCCTTGCTCCCTCTTAAAATGCATCCGAACAGAGAAACAAAAGAGGGACAGGGTGAAATTCTGAATCTTAATGCAAGCGGGCCGTTACAATTCCCCTGTTTTCTTCCATGTCTGAGTTGCACAGAAGCCGTTGAAACTTGGTAAAATGTTCCATTAATTTGTTTTGTGGTGTTGGTTTATTTGCCTCTATCTGCTTGTGTGATCTTTGGTGAACAACAAGACTAACAATTGGTTTTATTTGGTCGTGCTAAATTTCACCTACAGTTAGTAATTAAGGGAGTAATTGTATCACAGATAGTAGTATGCCCCCTATTTCGCTACTTTAGCACATGGCCTAAATTCATTTTTTAAGAAGTTTTAACTCATTTTCCTTTTTCAAAGTCATTCATTAGAGTTCAAGATTTTTTTTTTAAGTTTAGTTTAAGTCGAATGGTTTAACGGATTGTGTTTATTAGAGAATTCTTTTTTTTTTTTTTTAGAAAAGAAAACTGAATTGAAGAAGAATTACATCTCCTCAAGTCTTGATGCATATCAGATTTTCAAATGAACTAGTTACTTTAGCGTCTTTTCCTGATTTTGGGTCTTAGTGGGAAATATGCTAAACTGCACTCTATTTTCAAAAGTATTTAAATACAATATCATTTTCTATGGTAAACAACTCTTTTTTTTTTTTTAGTTAAATCGACTACTTTATAGGCTAATACTAATATTTCACAAGGCTTTTTTTTTTTTTTTTTTTTAATAATTAAGTCCGATCGGCTAACCATTTTATGAATCTTAAAGGATGCTTAATACCTTCCCTTTAGATTAATTGAACCCTTACCTAGAATCTTTTGGTTCTGTCGACCTTAAAATGGAGTTAACTTTAGACAATAACTTTAATAAACTTTAGGTGTCCTAATTCACCATAAATAATTAGGTGGCGACTCTTTAACTTTAATTAACCCCAAAATTATCAAAATGTTGTAAACCATTTTGACCCTGGTTGAAATGGGGTATAACAGCAATCCTTCTTCTGTAATGACCCGTTTGGTCGTTATAGTCCTTCCGGCATTTTTACCCTTTTTCGAGCATTGATTAGCTCATTTTTTACCCAAGGGGACCGGTGGCATGCTCCCCGAGGTGTCTAGACCGAATTCGGGTAACTTTTGTGAAGAATAGAATTATAGTAAAAATTGTTAACCCGAAGTTGAATTTTGAGTGAACGGACCTTTCTCGGAGTTTCGTCGACTCCGAAAGGTCTGGATGGTTATTTAGTACTTGTGTGCGTGTTTGGTTCAGTTCCCAATGCACTTGGATGCATTTACGGACTTGGGTTGGAAATGGAAATTAAGGTGTTGGAGGTTGACTCGGTCAACGAGACCTCCGTTGAGAATTTCGAGACCACAAGCGTGTTCGCAGCGTAATTTTATGTGGGTCCGGTTTATGAGCAGATGGGCTCGGGAATAACCTAGGATTTTGGTTGAAGACTTAGAAAATTCGGGGATTTATGGTGTCTGGTGCCCGCTATACCGGCACCAGAGCTGCCTCAGCTACACCGCTGCGGCGGTGGGATGACCGTTGGGGCGGCCATGTGTAGGGTTGGCCTTACCGCTGTGGCGGTATCTGGGCTGCTGTAGCGGCGCCGCTGCAGGGCGGTGACGAGCAGTTATATTTCATTAAATATGTCTTAAATAAGTCCTAGACCCTCATTATTTCTCATCTCAATATTTGAGCGTGGGGGAACTGTTCTTGGAGATAACTTGAAGAAATTCTTGGAGGTAAAACTTGCCTAATCCTTTACTCTTCCTTAATCATAATCATCTTAGATTCCCTTTTCCCCTTAACAATCCCTTAGAGATGGAACTTGAGAGAGGGTTTTGGAAGAACATCTCCCTAGATTATTAAGGATAAAGTGGTGATGTTCATGTTAGATATTGACTAATCTAAGCTTATTAATCAAGTATATTCCACTTTTAACGTTGAATTTCGAATTTGGAGACTTAGGGTTTATACCCAATTTGGGGGTTTTTGCTTGGAATCAGATTTAGGCCAATCCTTGTGATTAAAACAATAATCAATGGTTGGGTTATGATCATCCAGTACTTAATTTGATATTTTGCCCCCAAATTTCTCATTTTGCCCTTGCGGGCCCGTTTCCCCAATTTGAAGGGTTAAAATGGACCTAATTGAAATCATAGCAATATTAGTATCATTCTTCATGATTTCTAATATAGAGTTCGATTATGCTTAGACTACTTTGGTTCTGAGCTTCAGCGGAAGGGCAAGGCAAATAAGTGAGTTGTTGGTGTTGCGGTTCGGCAATCCAGGTAGGTTATGGCTTACCCTTGGTGAGACTTCGTATAACGAAGCACATATTTAGATTATATTGTCGGAGACAGCATGTGAACCTTCGGGTATGAAGTTAGGTTGGATATTGCCTTAGGTTTGGGCCTTGTTGTGTGTTGGGACTAGCCACCCCGTTGTGTTGTGTTTGACTGTTCTGTTGTGTTGGCTTGATGCCATGAGTTGTTGATAGTGATTAGATCTAGTTATTCGACTTGATTAAGACACATTGTTAGCATACCCATTGTTGGTATTGTTATATTATACATTGTTGGCACACCCATTGTTGGTATTGTGTGTTATTGATACATTGTTGGCATACCCATTGTCGATATTGTGATATTGATACATTGTTGGCATACCTTTTGTTGGTATTGTTATATTGATGCATTGTTGGCATACCCGCTATTGGTATTGTGATTTTGATAAATATGGTTGGCGTACCCCATTGTTGGTACTTGCGATATTGAGCCTGATTGTTGATGTTGAAATACGCATTGCATATATTCTCATTCATTCATGATGCATGGCCGATACCCAGTGATGATCCGGTATCTGTTGACACCCAATTTTGTCCCTCCTTTATTCCAATTTATTTCCTTGGGCTTTTAAATTAATTAAACCTAAATATTTTATTTTCGCTACTATTTTACTGCTATTAATATCATTACTCTCATTTACTATTTTTCTATCAACATTACTTTCGTTATTTTATCACAAATCTTTCAATAGCTCATCATCGTTTCATTTTTAAGATTTGTACTCGTTAAATTAATTTTACTTTATTAAATCCTTTATTTTCTACATACTAATTATTAATCGTATTCACCTAGTATATATTGTACTGGTTATTAAGTTAAAAGCCCAAGAATAACTAATTGAATGAAGGAAAGGGCCATGTTTTCGGACCAACATCTGAAGCCCAGATGTAAATTTAATAGCCCAAACGTCACAGCCCATTAATTTGTACCCAACTCGGCCCAATCCTTATTTCCTAAAACCTAATGAACAATAATCCCTAATCCCTTCAACCAAAAACAGCAGCCACGCCCCTTTTGTTTTCTTCTTCCTCTTTCCTCTTTCAAGAAAGATTGACAATTTTCACAGAAATGGAAGCCTTTAAGCTACCCATTTTCGTGCAATACGTATCGTTCCTCTTTCCCTTTTCTCCTCCTCTTTTCTCTCTCTACCCGACGAACTTGGGAAAATCACAGATTCCTTTCACGATCACAGGCCGTGTATGGCCACTTTAGGGAAGGGATTTAATGGATTGTCCTTCCCCATCTGGATTCAACGAATCAAAAGAAGGTAAACTTTGTTTTCTTCCCCTCTTTCTCTGCCTTCACCTGAAAAACCATTAATGGGTTTGTCCATTTCCCTTTTTCTGATCGAATAAGTTAAGATGTACACCAAAATCCGAACGTTGAGCAGAAAAGGCCCGCCCAAATTTTCAAACTCGTGACACCCTTTTGACATTTTCAATTTTGAAATTTGAATACCAAACCCTAGTTTTGGTCTCCTATAAATGGTTGCTTCTTACTTCATTTGAGGGGGTTTTTTTTTGGGGCCGCAGATGTACCTTTTAAAATATCAATACTCTTCAGTCGTAACGTTTGGGGGGGAACAACCGACTTCACCACATTCAACATTTTGACCTTTCCATTACTTTAGATTTTGAATCTGTTCCAGTTCCAGTCTGTTTCAAGCCATTCTATTCACGTTTTAGGATTATTTAAAAAATCAAACCGAACTTCCTTCTAAAAGAGTGTCCATCTCTGTCGAATTTTCGATTCGAAAGACTTTTTCTCGAGTTCGAGTTCGTCGCGTTCGAGGGTAGACTTGAGATTTGACGCCCTCACTTCACTGCACCCACAAGAGGTAAAATCGTTGTCCCTATTTCTATTTTGTTGGTCATTACTGTTAAGACAAGTCTCGGTGTAGCATAAGATGTATGATTTGCAATTTTGTTGGTTTCCTCTGTTAATACAATTCAGTGGATACGAATGCATATATCGAGTATAATCTCGTTTGCTGAAGTTGAACTCGTCCTTTCTCCGAATCTGAAATGTTTGGTTGAAATTGGATTTTAGAGTTTAACGATGTCGTTTGAATCTTATCTGAAACAATAGATGATAAATTGAATAAAATAAGATGGCCGATTAGTAGCTGTTATGATATGAGGGATCTCACTTTACAGATTAATCGTCCATTAAATCTCAGCTGAATATCGGGTTGAATGTGAACATATGTTGATGTCATACTAGTGAATATTGAGATGAGTATGGTCTTCCCTCCCACTTTCATCTGAGGAGAACTCTATTTTTGGGAAATGGTAATGAATCCATAGTATTAACCTCTACAATTCTAAATGGAGATGAGGTTATGTGTTCTTTAAATACTAGGAATCAAGTTTCCATACTCGTCTAGATTATTCTGAAAAATCATGTTGTGACGTTGTTATGCGCACACAATGCATCATGTGTTTTCTGGTCTATTTCGCCTCTCATGCTAAAACTGTTCAGCTCATTGTAGAGATATAATGCTCCTTTAGATGTTCGATAATGTTCTTGAACTGTTGGTGCACATTAGTTATTTTGCTGTTCCCTTTTGGTGTCGAAACTGCTGCTGCATGTTAATCATTTTGCTGCTTTATTTTGAGTCATGAAGTGTTGCCTTTTAGCCGTTTTTTTTTGCTTTATTCACGGTCCCGAACTGCTATAATTTTAGCCATTTGGTTGTTGCACTTTCGGGTCGTAAAAAGCTGCATTTTGAACTAAGTTTCTGCCGCGATTTGGACCAAATTTTAGCTTCATTCTGAGCTGAGCTGCTATGGTGTTTTGAAGCTAAGAACACCGTTTTTTTTTAGATTAACTTAACTGCTGCAAATTTTCAGCAAATGTTTAATCCTTTGGCTGGGCCGATCTTTTGTTTTAGTACTTATTTAAAGAAAGATTGCTGCTCGTGGTTACTCTACTGTTTTATTACGCTATGTTGTCTCTGATCCTATTTTTCTTTTCTTTTGCATGAACACCGGAGCCGGAGAGTTTCCCTTCGAAACTCAATGCCACCGCTATTGCGCGGAGTCCGCATACCCTCACTTTTCCTCGCCTTTGCACTGTTCGAACAGCGGACTACATAGGAGATTTTATCTTTTTCGTTGAAGCCGGACATGGCTATGGGTCATCTTATTTATTTCCGCTTGCTTTCACTTTACTTGTGTTGGAATGATCTTTATCTTTAATTATGTGTTCTCCATTAGAAGAGACTAACAACATAAATAAGAACTAGGGCTGCTTTATTATCATTTCTTAGTACTAAAGATATAAAATGTAGAATCAACAAACAAAAAAATTGTGTGTTTATTGAACTAATATGCTTACCGAAGATATAGCAATACAAAATATGTTTACGAACAAAGAATCAACACCAAATTCACATACATTACCACCTTTGAAATTTCATTCGCCCTTTTGAAACTCCACAATACATTTTAGTCACGGCCTTTAACTGTTAAGCACTAATTTCCATTCTTAGTTTAAATCAACTACCTTATAGGTTAGTATTTATATTTTACATTTTTACTAGTCTAATTAATTCATCTAAGTCCGGTCGGATTAACCATTATTAATGGAACTTAGAGGATGCCTAATACCTTCCCTCTAGGTTAGTTGAACCCTTACCTAGATCTTTTTGGTTTCGTAGACTTTAAAATAAATCAACTTTAGATAATAACTTTAATAATCTTAGGTGCCCTAATTCACCATAACAATTAGGTGGCGACTCCTTAACTCTAATTAACCCCGGAATTACCGGGATGTTATAAACTATTTTGACTTAGGTTAAAATAGGGTATGACAGCTTGGCGACTCCGCTGGGGAATACTTAGGTTCTAACCATAACGGACTTAGTTTAAATAGGTTTTGTGTGCTTGTTTTAATTACTCTATTTGCTATTGACTGTTTTACATGCTATTAATTATTTGTTCGATGTAAACTGTTTTGCTGTTACTGCTTTGATATAAATTGTCATTCCGTTTCACTTTTCTCCACTTCTGGAAACTCACACTATCACACGTACACGCGAGGTGTGTTTTGCGCACCCGCAAATTTCTTTCAAAAAATCCAAATTTTAGGAGAGTTGGCATATGCGCGGGGTGTCCGAATACCGGTGACCGCGTAGCCTTCTCACTCGAGTAGTCCGCTCGGGAACCTTGCGTCTAGTAAACCAACTCTTAGTCAACCTAGGATAGAGCTAAACCAACACCCGTTACTTGGGGCATACATTTCATGACCTAGGAGGTTTAATACCCTTGGTGTATTAAATCCATTAGATGACTTTACTCAAACGTCCAAGTGGGTCCACGACCCCAAGTGACACTAAATCATACTTTATGTGCATGTTTGAAGGGAATCGTGCCTAAATATTGACTATTTGCTTTAATCAATTAAACTTTAGGAGGGAGGGAACAACTAACATTTCTATGACAGGTATGGATCCGCATTGGAGTACAACAAATGCCGAAGACCAGTGACATCACAAATGGAGCTGTACATCTAGACGTAGTAAAATGTATTAGGAAATACTTTATGTTGTATTCATTTAATAGGTAATAAATATTATATTTTGTACTTTATTTTGGGAAATAGAATTTGTTTAATTAATCAAAAGCAATGGAATGACGTATTATGGCACACTTTACCCTTCAAACAAACGTTAGGCCTACGCCTTCCGGCACAAAGAGGTCACATGCATATTAGGACGCGTTATTGTTTGATATATCCATGTACATTTGTTTGACAACTTGTTTGAATTTTATTTGATGAATTATTTGCTACATGACCTACTTGACTTTACGTAATCATGACTTTACCTAGACTGACATCATTTGCACTTTATGTTTCTTTTATGTTTATTCCCAAAAGTTGATTCGTGTTGACACTCAATGGCCGGCCATCCTTACCTCACAAGGTCAAAGACGTCTTCGTTACCTCAACGCAAGCTTGGATGATTCAAGGAAAGGAAATTACTATGTCCGATCCGCCGCGTCTATTTCAACCGATTCGTAAAACACCGTGATCCCTAGTGATCCCCCTGAGACTTCCGAACATAGCACTACCATCGCCCGCCTGACTCAAGAGATCGAGGATTTACGCGGAGAACTAAATCGAGTTAAAAACGTGACCAACTTATCCGTTACACTCCAAAGTCCACCTCCTGAACCTATGAACGTCGCACCAAACCCGCATCATTTTCCAGTTCCAGAATATTTTCCTCCCCGAAATAACGCATCTACCAACAACAACTTTCCTTCAATCACCCTTGCAAATCCACCACCTGTCAACTCACCAAATCAATCACTAGGTCATACGCCTTACATTCCTCTACCCACCAACACTAATCCACCACCTACAACTACTCCTCTGAACCCACCAAACCGAGCCATTACATACTACAACTATCCACAACAACCCTTCTACCCTTACCACTACACTGCTCCACTAACTCCTTACCCTGTCTACAATACCCAAGCAAATTACTACCAACCCCGAGCACCTCACTATCAAAACCCACGTCCATACCAACCTGTTCAAGCTCCCATTTACCAAAATCGACCACATACCACACATAAAGCCCGTCCAAACCCGAACATCAAAAATACCCAAAATTACACTCGGTTCGCTGAACCTTCCGGCTCAATTATTTGAAAGACTGAAAGCGGCAGGCGTGGTACAACCTATTGGAGGGAAGATTCCCGATCCTATTCCAAAATGGTTTGATGGTTCCAAACGCTGTGCTTACCACTCTGGAGTCGTTGGACACGGATCGAAGATTGCTATGGGCTCAAAAACAAGATTGAAGCCTTGATTAAGGAAGGAGCAATCCAGCTCACTAGAGCTCGGCCCAATGTGAACAACAATCCCTTCGCCTACTCACGAAAACGCCAACGTGAACATGATAACTATCGAAGAAGTCAAGAATTTAAAAGAGGCCATTGCGCCAATTGGAAAGATGGAGAGGGGCATGTCTCCAACTTTGCTGCACCAGTAAAGATTGTTGCTACAACTACTCACAACACCGAGACACCGACTATCCGGGTGCCGAACCAGGAGAGACTCTGAAGAAGTGGACTTGTACTCCGTCTTTGGTTCGCCGGGAGTCTTGGTAGATTTGAACATGTAGTGAACTTTTGAGATAGCACAATTTTAAAATTGAGGCTTAAATTGTGCCCTAAAACTTTTTTTGTTTCGCCTCATCTTTTGGAAGTTTAAATCGCAAAACTATAAATGCATTTCTGATTTTTCCTCAATCATCTATTATTGTTATTTTCTACTTTCTTCATAAAATCTGCCAATTCTATGATTGTGACATAAACAAATAGACAACATACACCCCGAGAGAGTAACAAAGAAATTAGAGGACAAGACAAGATTCCATTTAAAAGCCGATAGGTAATGACATAAGCCTGAAAGCTAGCTATCAGTCAAGAAAATCAAAAGACGACATTAGATTAGACAACCTAGTTTGTAACCTTTCCTTTAATACGATGTACGAACTACGTTCCGACCTGATTCCCGTGGTGGGATACGTAGGCAGCCCACATAGGGTTCGGTTGCATTACAACAAAAAATCCAAAATCCTTATTACCTAAGAATAACTATACATGGCCCGATTCCCTCGGCGGGATTCGTAGACTATCAACATTACAGGTCAAACACGTTTAGGTAGAAATCCAACAAACCTTTAGCCATTTACGTAACAGAACTACGCCGACCTGATTCCCTTGGTGGGATACGTAGGCAATCCACATCGGGTTCGGTCCCTTTATTAGAAAATTTCAAACCATTTTAGGTACCTTACGAACTACGTTCTGACCTGATTCCTTTGGCAGGATACGTAGGCAACCTATATAAGGTTCGGTCACACCACAATATAAGTTTAGTACACCCTTTTGAACCAAAACTGGGGCATATTTTGAAAGATTAGACAAGAACAGAGTTAGACACCGACAAGACCAAGGCTACCAGATAGGAAATAGTATAGACAAATGACTTTTCAATTGTGTCACATTCTGAGGTGGGCAGAAATATCTACAACTTATATACAAATACTTACATATATATCTTTCCTTACATACATACAATTACATATATATTTCACAACTTATGTACATATAATTACATTTCTTTATACATATACTTACATACCTACCTTTCAAATGAAATACTTTCTTTCAATTGTTTCACTACTGTTCATCTACCGAGGCTTGAACGGAGATCACAAGATCTAAACAAACAAGACGAATGGAGCGCCAACAAAGTCAAGCTTCGAGTCAACACGAATCAACTTCCCCCTCCCAAACTAAGAATTTTTCTTTGAGTGCAGGAACCTAAAATCGCGAGATCAACAGTCAAGTCCATTAAACATGGCCGAGAGGCCTCACCTTGAAAGCCAAACGGCTTTATTTCCAACTTTATCTCTACTTTCATTCTTTATTACAATGACCCTATGACTTTATTAACAATTATACCTGTTTTGTAGGTTACCGAGATTGAAGATGAATTAAATCAGGATTACGTGTCGCTGTTTGGCTTATCACGATACCGTCAACATCATCAGCCAAACGGCTATATTATCACTTTCCCCTCTCTTTTATGTGAATCTACATTCTTATCATTCACTTTACCTACTTTAACCACTTTACCCCGAACTTTGCAGAATCAACATGAGTCTCCGAAGACAACCGAGGGATCATCATCAAGTCTCCGAAGATAACCGGCATCATTTGGCTACATGACCTCACATGCATAAGCGTACGGCTACACTATAACTCTACTCTCTACTTTATCATTCACTTTACCTACTTTAACCACTTTACCCTGAATTTTGCAGGAATCAACATTAAGTCTCCGAAGACAACCGGAGGGATCATCATCAAGTCTCCGAAGACAACCGGGGGCATCATTTGGCTACACAGCCTCACATGCATAAGCAAGACGACTACACTATAACTGTACTCTCCACTTTATCATTTACTTTATCAACTTTAACCACTTTACCCTGAAATTTGTAGGAATCAACATTAAGTCTCCGAAGACAACCGGAGGGATCATCATTAAGTCTCCGAAGACAACCGGGGGCATCATTCGGCTACACAGCCTCACATGAACTATCATCAAGTCCCCGAAGACAACCGGAGACATCGCATGGCTACACGGCCTCATCTGCATAAGCCAAACGGCTACACTTTTACTTTACTCTCTACTTTACTACTTTACTTTACCATTCACTTTATCTACTTTAACGATTTTACTTTAAATTCCACAACCGGAGATATCATTTATCATCGAGTCCCTAAGACAAACCGGGAGGCCGTATTATTATTAAAATCTTCAAATACAACTGGAGATATTCAGCATAAACATCGCGCATTCATTCAAGTCCCTGAAGACAACCAGAGACGACATTTGGGCCACACTGCCTCATTATAAGCCACACGGCTTCATCCTCATTCTCACACTCATATTTACTATCATGTTACACTCTTTATAATTTTATACTTTCAACTTTATTACTAATTTTGACATGAATTTCAGTCTTTTAGAAAGTACAATCTACAGAGACACAACGCAACGTGGAACTTTATCTTACGCAGTGAACTGGGGCAAACTTGCTAAAGAGGAATACCAAACTCACAAGCAAGGGTCACGGATCTACTCTCGAACTCAATTCCGCCTACGTCCACAAACACGTGCTACGTAGGTTAATTTCTCTTTCATATCCACCGCTACAACTGTACTCAACTCTTTTCACAATCTTGTGGTTTTACTATATCCCAGTCTCACCATAATTCAACACTGGGGCAAAAGACGTAGCGTCAGGATCAACCCGCTTCTTTTAAACTTCATGCCGCTTAATTTTCAACAAGACCCGAGACATGTAGGCGACTCAAGACCATGGTTCGGCCATAACTCTTTCTATCCCATTCCACCAATTCTCCTAAACCGTATTTCTAAAATTCTTCCCAGTCATATTTGTTGGTCGGAACAAATCGGGTTCTACGTCAACTTCTTCGCCCGAAAACTCTTACATCGTCTCCAGTCGAAGAGGGGCATCTGTTGACACCCAATTTTGTCCCTCCTTTATTCCAATTTATTTCCTTGGGCTTTTAAATTAATTAAACCTAAATATTTTATTTTCGCTACTATTTTACTGCTATTAATATCATTACTCTCATTTACTATTTTTCTATCAACATTACTTTCGTTATTTTATCACAAATCTTTCAATAGCTCATCATCGTTTCATTTTTAAGATTTGTACTCGTTAAATTAATTTTACTTTATTAAATCCTTTATTTTCTACATACTAATTATTAATCGTATTCACCTAGTATATATTGTACTGGTTATTAAGTTAAAAGCCCAAGAATAACTAATTGAATGAAGAAAAGGGCCATGTTTTTCGACCAACATCCGAAGCCCATTTATGTAAATTTAATAGCCCAAACGTCATAGCCCATTAATTTGTACCCAACTCGCCCAATCCTTATTTCCTAAAACCTAATGAACAATAATCCCTAATCCCTTCAACCAAAAACAAGCATACCACGCCCTTTTGTTTTCTTCTTCCTCTTTCCTCTTTCAAGAAAGATTGACAATTTTCTTCAAAATGGAAGCCTTTAAGCTACCCATTTTCGTGCAATACGTATCGTCTCCTCTTTCCCTTTTCTCCTCCTCTTTCTCTCTCTACCCGACGAACTTGGGAAAATCATGTATTCCTTTTCACGATCACAGTGCCGTGTATGGCCACTTTGTGGAAGGGATTTAATGGATTGTCCTTCCCCATCCGGATTCAACGAATCAAAAGAAGGTAAACTTTGTTTTCTTTCCCCTCTTTCTCTCGCCTTCACCTCGAAAACCATTAATGGGTTTGTCCATTTCCCTTTTTTCTCGATCGAATAAGTTAAGATGTACACCAAAATCCGAACGTCGAGCGTAAAAGGCCCGCCCAAATTTTCAAACTCGTGACACCCTTTGACATTTTCAATTTTGAAATTTGAATACCAAACCCTAGTTTTGGTCTCCTATAAATGGTTGCTTCTTACTTCATTTGAGGGGGTTTTTTTTT
>NC_081344.1:66117665-66156863 GCF_029784015.1 Lycium ferocissimum
TAAACTTTTCAAAGTTTTCTTATATCCTTAGAATACCCAATTAGTTATTTCCCCTCAAACAAATTGGTTCTCTCAGTTTTAGCATAGTCCATGATAACTAGGAACTAAGCTTTTCTGATCTTTTTCAACCATGATTGCAGAGTATGGATAAGATGGAATAGTATCCACGAATTGTGACGTTTATAGTTTTGGTATCCTAATGGAGACGTTTACAAGGAAGAAACCAAGTGATGAAATATTTACCGAAAACTTGAGCATACAACGTTGGGTTAGTGATTCCTTCCCAAGTGAAATTCATAAAGTGGTGGATTCTAATTTGGTACAACCAGGTGATGAACAAATCGACGTGAAGATGCAATGTTTGTTATCCATCATGGAATTAGCTTTGAGCTGCACTTTAGTGATACCTGATGCAAGGATTAGCATGAAGGATGCTCTTTCAACACTTAAAAAGATTAGGCTCCGGCTTGTCAATAGTCGGCACTAGGTGGAATCAGACGACAAACATTCAAAGATCATAAATCCTTGTGAGCCAAAACCTAGGCAAGAATCGTTCCACAAAATTTTCAATTAAAGCAAGATTGTGCTTGATAATTCTAAATTTTTTTTGCGTGTGGAAAATAGATTACAGTAGTACTTCTATTAGCATAAATGAATACAAAAATCTAGTCAAATGCTTATGAAGAGAGAATAGTTAATCCCTAGTGTACATAGGAGTGTCGATATGGTTCCTTAATAATTAACTAAAACAATCGAATTGAACATTACCGAACTAATTATTAGGTTCTTTTCGATAAAATGACAGGTCCAATCTAAATACATAAATAATACCGTATAATTAAGGTGGATTAAATAAAGTAGCTTTATTAAAGTGACTTTAATAAAGTAGCTACAGCAAAGGATAATAATGCAAAAGTTTTCTTCTGAAAGTTCACGTGACGATGGAGCCCAAAGAGCACCCGGCTGAATTCAGAAAGATTCTTTAATATTTTGGAGTCATACCACCAACACATTATTGGGAGGGGCTTTGCTGTCTTTTCACCAAAAATTTAAGTGAATTCTCTTTTTCCCTCTTTTCTTTTCTCTCTCTCCCGTCAATGGTGATTCCACCATAGCAACAGACATAAAATAGGGTAAAAGCTTCTGACGAGAAGTTAAAGATGATAAAGAGTAAGATTTGCCACAAATTGAATGCCCTCGAACTGCAAGATAATTGATTTAATAGCTGGCAGCATTTCAACTAAATAAAAACATGTTTAGACCCGTTGATGTGGCACTCTTTGAGGCTTGGAATGCTATTTATCTATTTTGTAGTGTTTTTGCCTTTTTCCTTAATTTAATTCAATCTACTTAATATATTTTTTTTTTTTTAAAAAAAAAGCCAACAGTCACGACTAATTAGAGGGGTACCCCTAATTAGAGCCAACCTTCCCGCCGTTTAACTTCATAAAACAATGGAAAAAGCACACACTTATCATTGCTGAGAAATTTCTCTGGTTTATATCATATGTCTCTTGCAGAGATTAATGAGGATTCTTCTGTATTGCTTGAAAAATTCTCCAATTGATTTTTAAATTGAGTGTATTTTCCCAATCCTTTAGGATATAATTTGATTTGAAGTACATCTCCGTGGGTAAAAGAAGGCACACTCAATTTTTTCAACTTCCTCTTTTTTACATCAAATTTGAAGTTTTTTTCTTATTAATTTACATGATTTTGCATCTGATATTATTGTTTTTCTGTAAATTGCTTAGCAGTGATGTTAATTTTTTTTTTTTATGTGCTTCTTCATCATCTATGGTGGAAATACATGATCATTTCAATCTCTTGTGATCATATGGATCTTTTTCAAGTGTATCGAACTATGATCGAAATACACAATACGTTGACTTAGGAACACTATAGACGTACTCGAACTAGAAGTCTAGAACAAACGAATGATTGACATATAAATGTTTCTCACTTAACTATGTTTAACCATATATTTTTATTTAAATTATTCAATTAACTATAATAAGCTGACAGGTTAATCTCTAAGAGGAACTTTCCTCAGGTGTTTTGCCTGTTGAGAGGGCTAGATGTTAGCTATACCGTGAGTTGAGAATGCGGGTTACAAAATTCGATAGTTCTTGGAATGAATTGTTGTGAATTCGGTTTTTCTTATTGTGAAGAATTGAATTGTCATGATTTGGTTGCCGATTATCTCTCAGATTGACAATTGTTTGGCGCTATTCATATGGCTATGCGATTGTTCTCTTCATGTTAGCCACACTTTAACTTGTGTTTATCAATTGAATTGAATTGGGGTTTTCTGTTATTTGTTTTTATATCGGGAATTAAATAGAAATTTCTTTTAAGTCTTTGTAATGTTTTGTATGTTTAATCATTTATACATGTACTTTTGTCTTTGTTGTATGAAACTATACAGAAATCATAGAATTGAATATTCTACTCGCTTTGTATATCTGTGTATGTGGTGTTCAGTGGCGTACGCAGGATCTTTCATAAGCAGTGTCACTATGTAAAAGATTGAACAGCTAAATAAATCACTATAACGATATCATATTATAAAGACAACACAAATCATATTAATAAAACTCAAAAGCATTATTACAATTCTCCTCGACGAGATTTCATCTTTTGAAAGGTATCCATAATAGCCTCATTAGAAACATTACTAAATACTACTTCTTTTTCTATATAAGGAACCAAACAACCGCTCGAATGGCTAATCTTTCCCCAGGATCGGCCGGTAAGGAATTTAAATCAATTCCTTCATTTTGTAGATGTTGTTCCCACTCATTAATCCTTTCTCTCACGTCAGTTGAATCTGGAGTTGTTGAACTTGGCTTTGGATACTTGGAAGATACTTTATGATAATATCGCTCCATTGGAACTTAGGTGATGTGATGCGCGATTAGTAACTGATACGCCAATCGGGATAAGGAACGAGAAGATATTATATTCTAATTGATAAAAAAACTTTAAGGCTATGACTTATGAGTTCTTCTAGGGTTTTAACTTTTATGGTAAAAAAATTCTAACGAATTATGCTCATAGTAACTGCCCTTTTATGCTTGATTTGAGATTTAAATTAACTGATTTTATTGCCTTTTTTCTTTTGATTTTATGCTAGTTGATTTGGGATTTAAATGAAATGATTTTATGCCCTTTTTCTGGTCCATGCCAGCTGTTTATTGGTTTCTGCCATTTAACTGCTACCAGTTGGATTAGGATTTGAAGGATTTAAATTTAACAAAAAGATTGAGACCGCGTGGGTTCGAACTCGGGACCTCGCCCACAATTTTGAAGCACTTAACCGACAGGGCATGTTGATTATATTCCCATTCGCTCTGGTTTTTTGTTAAATCACTGGATAAATATTACTACCTTAGCATACTACCTATTAAAGGTTCAATTTTTAAGTGCGATGGGATTTGAGGTGGCTGAAAACAGGAAGTTGTCCTACTCCTTGTGAACTACGCATATATACCCCTCTATTTTTTTAATCTTTCTCGCCTTTTGTTAGTTGTAGAAATCTAAATAGTGACATAAGAAATAAGGATGCATTTCCTTTCAGGAAAGTTTTTGCAGCTCTAGGATTTATGTCACCTGCCTCTCGTGGTACACTTATCACTGGTATACTTTTTTCCTTTATGTTCTTAGGGATTATTGCTAGATAAGTTGTTTGTATGTCTCTTGCAGAAATGCAGGGTAAGGATACGTATAATAGACTCGTGTGGTCCGGCCCTTCCCCGAACCTCGCGCATAGCAGAAGCTTAGTGCACAGGGTTGCTCTATTATGTTGTTGTTTGGCTCTTGAAGACAATAAATGCGGTGAGACCAGGGTGGTATCTATTTCCTGGAGAGTTTCTTGCCTTTTCTGTAGAATTGCGTCTCATACTGACCATTTTGGATTTCCTCTTATTAGGACATCATTGTGCTAGTGCAATTCCTTTCTCTACATACATAATCCTGCTGTTACTCTGATTTTGCATATCAATACCTCTCACACTTATAGGTGGACTAATCGGGACAAAGGATCCATGCCCATTGTAACGACCCGTTCCGTCGTCACGGTAAATTTCCAAATATTCTTGAAGCCGGCCCTTGGAGACCTGCTTGAACTCCCCTTACAATTTGGGAACCGTTAACTTGATCCGAAAATAGTATGAGTTGCACATGAAGAATTCGATCCGGGCCCATCGGACCCAGTTTTGCCGCTTCAGCGCCATACAGGCCGCCCCAGCTGTGCCGCAGCAGCGGCTTGGCAACCGCAAAAGCGGCATAAAAGAGAATCCTCGGCGGTCACTTTGACGCGCTAGAGCCGTGACGAGACCACCCCAGCGGTCACGAACAGTGATTCCACCTATTTAAGTGACATTTCGGGATTTAGCTTTATTTTTCTAAACCATAAAAGGTCCAGCCGCCTTGGGAGTAGTTTTGGAGCCAAAAATGATACTTCCTTGGGGAAGGTTATCCCTCTAACTTCTTCCATTCATGCCTCTTGAACATTGATTCTCATTAAAGGTTCTTGTCTAGAATCACAAATGGGCTCAAATCTCTTAAGTTCCAAAAAGATGAACCCTTGTTCTTCGTAATATAAAATTCCTTGGAGTAATTTCCTTTGCTTATCATCCTAACTTTGTTCCCAACCTAACCCTCCATTTACCCCATTAAAGCACAAATAAGTCTCTACCTTGGATCTTGAAAATGGGTTTCTTGGAAATAAGCCTAAAATGGCAATTTGACCAAACAAGTGACTTGGATATGGTCATGAGTGTCCTAAATAAATGTTGATTGATCATCTAGCATTGTGAAAGTGAATTTTTAGGTAGAATAAATTTCCATATCTACCTTATCAATTTCGAAGACCTTAAAAAGGACCCTAATGGTGAATACTACTCTTGGGTCTCGTGGGTGTCTCCAAACTTCTTGTGTGGTTGCGCTATGGTGGCCAAATTAAAGAAGCAACGGATGTTCTTATCACCCACTCGGCCATGAGGTAGGTTATGGTTTCCTTTCGGTAGACTCCGGTTAGTTTTTCGTATTGTTGTGTAGAAGGAACAGAGAATGCATGTATAGGAAATCAGAGATTTGGGATGGAACTTTAGGATATTATTATTGTGTGTGACTCGTTTGTTCAGGCTTGTGGCCTCTAGACTCCTTAGGTATTGATGTGGCTTTGTTGATTATTGGTGGATTTATGTGACTTAAGAGTAGTGGACGGAATCTAATTATGCCTATCGATGAAAATTATTTGTAGTGACTCTAAAAGCTAGCTGGGAATATAAATGTACCATAGTAGTGAATGATGGCCTAGTTAAATGGTGACGAATGACTCTAGTGTAGGGTGAGATTCTTATCCTAAGTAATATGCTAATTTAGGGAAACAGTAATACCACATGTCAAATAATTGACTGGATGTGTGTTGGGACTAGCCACCCGTTATGTATGCCTGATTGTTTAATTATGTTGGCTTGATGCCATGTGTAGTTGATAGATATTGAGTCCTGCTTGTCGTCCTGATTTGGATAGAATGGACATACCGTTGTTAATAATTGTGCTTGATATATGTTGGCGTACCCACTGTTGGTACTTGAGTTATTGATATGTGTTGGCGTACCCACTGTTGGTACTTGACTTGATATATTTGGCATACCCATTGGGATGCTATGAGGCGATACATTGTTGACATCCCTCGTTGTGGTACTTGTGATATTAAATCTGATTGCTGATTGTTGACATCTGCATTGCACGCATTCTCTCATATTCATGCATGGCCGATACCCAGTAATGATCCGGTATCGTTGATTGAGCGAAACTCATATTTGATAAACTCTTTTACTTGAATGATTGTGAAAAGGCCGATGTTCGAAGATCCATTCCAGAATCATTGTTTATATGAAACTGATATTTGGTAAACTCTTTACTTGAGTGATTGTGAGAAGGCCGATGTCCGAGGTTCAATTCCGGAATCGTTGATTTGTGAAACTGATATTTGACAAACTCTTTGAGTAATTGTGAGGAGGCCGATGTCCGATGGTTATATTCGGGCATCGTTGTTGATGGCCGATTCCGATATTATCCCGGAATCGTTGTTAGTGCATGGGCTCCGCGGGTCCCCAGGGTGGTGCCGGTGAGACTCCCCCTGTGAGCAATTACCCAGGGTCCCGTCTGTCTGTTGGGTGAAGATTCGAGACGGGTGGCACTTAGACTTCGCAAGTCACGCTGGATTGTGCTACTGAGACGTCGATATTTCCGACCGGAGTATATGTGTACACCTCATTTGCATAGCATGGCATCGCATTCATACCATTATTGCACCGCATTGCATTATGACTGGATTGAGTTATTGTGATGATTGGATAGTGATGATTCTGTTGTGATGATTGAATAGTGATGATTTTGTTGTGGTGATTGGATTGGATTGAATATATTCAGGCTATCCTGTTTGGGTTTAGATGCCATACATAGGCAATGACGAACATTTGGACTCTATGATTGTGAACTATATTGTTGACTTGTGCTCTGTGAATTTAACCTAAAATTGGTAGTAAATTGTTTAAGCGAGGTAGGATAAAAAGTTGTCATAACAATGAGCTCCCTCCTAAAACACACGCGAGCGACGTGGGAATTGCAAAGGGGTTGAAGACATATATAGGTGTTGACCTACTTATAACTCATTGAAGAGTAGTTGGGACTTAAGTTATATTGACGTTGTGATCTACTATTTTGGGATATGTGATTTGATTTAGCGATTATCATCATTATTCGTGAATTCCTTACCAATATGTATTATTAACCATTGTCGGCCTATGATACTTACTCAGTACGCGTGTTTGTACTGATATTGCACTTGCTACACTCTTTTGGGGTGTAGATTGTTTCAAGTATTTGATTGATATGAAGCGGAACGTGTGGTGCCTATCTGGAAGGCCTCCTCCCACTTCATCCGGGACGGGGGTTGAGTCTTAGAGTATAGTGGAAATGTTGAGATTATTAGTCGATCTTGTACTAGTCTAGACCAGGTCATGGGAAGTCGTATCGAGTCTGTAAATTGGTGTTGTTGTAAACCTATAAACCTTGTGTTTATTGAATATTTATAAATGAAATTCTGTTGTATTTCTTAATTACCAAATGCTTTAAATGGAATATTGTGTGATTGAAACGTAATATAAATGAGGGGGTTCGCCTACCAAGGTGGGAAGGTAGGTGCCCACATGAGCCTAAATTGGATCGTGACACCCATATTCGCAATAATCAAATTCCTTGCAAAATTCCGGCGAATAGATTCCCGACTTGGTTGCTGGTGCTTGGAGCAGGAACCCTCCCTTTAGGAGTGTCTTCATTGAGCTATTCTTCATCATGTCTAGCGAATGGCTCGGTTGTGTTTGCTATGTTCTCAGGTTTCTCGTAGTAGTATTGATTCTATTGATAGTTGTTTGTCTTTGAAGTGTCTTTGCTCCTGACCTATATGCATCTTTGTGTTGAAGATTGGAGATGACATAATAGTAGAAATTCATTTCTAAAAGTTGCATATTATGTTGCAATTTTCATATTTCCTTGTGGACACTTAGCTTTTTCCTCCATTTTTTCCTCCATGTGTGGACATTCTTTGCGATATGAACTGAAGAATATGAATTCCTAAAGACAAGAGGGATGGATGAGTGATGCTTTTTGTGTTCTTGAGAATTTCATTGAAAGATTTGTTCTCAGATTAATAGAAAATGCATAGTAGCAGTCATTGAATTTGTATCTTTAGCTTCATCCTTTTTAAAAACAGCTTTTCGAAGCCTTTTTTAACGGTTTAGATTGAGGATGATGATAATGCTACTGGTTGTGGCTACTATGAATGAACTGTAATTGTCAGGTTGACGATGATTTGCAGTTTCATATAAATGTACTCTCTTTTAGTTTTAACATGTTAAAATATATATATATTCCCTTGGCAATTTGATTTTACAATGAAAAGTTATCATTTTGTTGATCATTTTCCTTATTCATATTGTTCCCTTGGAAGGAAGTCCTTTCCTCACCTCCACTTGAATAGTACTACACATTTTAAATGAATTAAAAACGTTGTAAATATCAATTAATTTTTCATTCCTATATATGACGAAACATGACCTTGAGCCGTGGGGTGGCTATAAGTAACACTTGAACCTACTCCACTACAAGTGAAAATTGCTTCTCACAATTTTTAATAGCAAACCACCAAGGCATGTTATCTCTTCTCTTCTTTTTGCTTCTTTCCCCATTTATATCTTTGAGATACTTGACTCAAACATTAAATTAATATTTCTTTTCCGAAAATTATAGTGATGCTGCATGTTATCTTTTTTCTTTTCTTTTCAGATTTCATGTTTTTTGAACTGTAATGTTCAGTTAACAACTCAATAAGCATTCTAAAATAGAACAATATAGTTTTTGATAAGGAGTGTATTAGGAGTGCACAACCTGCATTATTGTAACCTTTACCCTACAATCGTAATCTTGCTTGAGCAAGCATGTACTGTTGTAGTGAAATTATATTCGAATATATAGTACTCCTAATTTGTAGCTTTATGTGTTATATCAAAGCTTTTTATTATCTTACGTGACGATTGAAAAATAAAGTAGAACTTAAACTCCCGATAGTGGAGTATAATTTATTAGCACATCCTTTCCTGATCATCAGACACTAGTTTTTCTATCTTGAAGGCTTCATCACTAAAAGAGAGGATCAAATTGACTCTCAGAGTCAAACTTGGATACTCATCTTGGATGTAAAATTCATTACTTCATCCCTGAAAATATAAGGTAAACAAAAAGGTATTGACTCTGATGGTTGTAGCACGCACACACTACTAAAAAAATCTCAGTTTTCTCATTGATTTCCAGCTGAAAAATGTTTAATGGCCATTACCCACTAAATGTCGGTGCGAAAAACCTAAATTGTACTGTTTTCACAAGGAAAAATTAGGAAATTTCCCAGCGTTTTGATGTTCGCCAAAAAATGCATATAATTAGCCATTATTGCCTCACATTCTGGTACTTTTAATCGTCTTTTAAGTATTAATTATCATGAGTTGGGCTTAATGTTATATTTTTACTATATAGGAATAAAGCGATGTGAAGATGAAGAGATTTGGAGCAAAATTGAATAAAAAGCGGCAAAAACAAAGAAAAGGAAAAGAGAACCAAAGGCCAAAATTGCTGAAGCCAACTTTGATATTAAATGCAAGAATATACAATTGAAGCTCAAATTGAAGTACCTGACATCATGAATGGCTAAGGATTAGGAAATGATGAGTTGATGATTGGAGGAAGCATTGCAATGGGAATTAATTAAAGTGGAAGCAAAATAGAATTACCAAGAATTTGTCTACGTAGTAAGTTTGGCGTGAAATCACCTAGGGACCAAAAAAAAAAAAAAATATCTCTGCAATTCATTCTACGCGCGCGGCGCGGCGCACGGACAGAGTGCCAACTTCGGCAGATTTCCCAATTCTCTCGGGATTTAATTTTTTTTTTTAAAAAGAAAAATAAAAACTTAGGCCTTTTGGTATCCCATAAATCCATATTTTACATAACTTTGGACCTATAGAGAGTTTGAAGCCGCTGTGGAGGCCGTAGTTACAAAGGGTTTTACCTTCTCTTCTTTGTAATACTCGTTTTTACGTTTTTATTCTGATGATTTGTTATTTTTCCTTCATGTCTACGTGGAGCTAACTCTTTAGTTCTAGGGTTTTGACTCAAACATGAAAGTTGATGTTTGATTATCATTTTACCTATTGGTTTTCCAACTTTGGGTTATTTATTTATTCTCGGTCTTAATTGTTTGATTATTTGTCGAAATAGTTGAATACTATCTGTGGCATGTGAATTGAACTAGGAATAGGAAATTTGCATGCGTAATAAGAATAAATAGAGCTTATTCGTGATCCCTTTAGGGTAATCGTTTTGCTATTGAGGATAGGAATATACCTTTTAGCCTCACTTAGTTGAATACGGAGATTCAAATGTGTTCTTGTTTTTTTCTAATGACCATAGGAATATAGGTGTTGGAGTAGCTTGTATGGACTTGTGAGCAACTCGGAAGATACTCATAAAGTAAATATTAACTCGTCAAGTAGTAACCCAGGAAATCAATAGGTGTAACGATTGGAAGACTCAACTGGATTGTTAGTGGTCATAGCCTTATATCTATCTCTTCTCCGATAAAAATTCGCTCTTTCTTGGTTGAAGTTCATTATTTGTTTTCTTTTATTTTTAGTTAGTTTATAAATATAACTAATAAGTTCAAGTGCATTCGTTGTTTTGATGATTGTCAAACTGATTCAGAACTAGATAGAGACCTAGTCTGTGATTTGCTCTCTGTGCTTCTTTCACTATAAGCAGATACAGCTGTAAAGCCGAGCTACTCGCTGCACACAAGTACATCAGTTGAGTTGGCCCATGCTTTAGGTCAAATATTTAATGAGTGGTCTCTATTCATCCCAAATGCTTCCCAATACATATACAACATGTTGCAATATATTGTGTATCACTTGGAAAACCTAAAAATCACCCAAAAGGTGAAACCGTCACAAGACTCTCCAAGTGTTCAACAAAGCTAATCACAAACTGAAGGACCTGTTTCCAACACTGAAGATGCTTTATTCTCTTAGTTTGTTTTAAGCTTTGTTTCATGTGCTTTAACTTGTAAACCTACTCTTCTCTTATAAGAAGTTGTTGTAGGTATTTCAAATTCTTAGTAGTTGTTAGGCAGTTTACCTTTCAATCTATTAAGTGGTACCCTTGGCTAGTTTAGTCTAAGGTGTATTAGTTGGGTTTGGCTAGAGGTAGTCAACCTTAGTTTCCTTGGCTAGAGCTAGTCAAGTGGAGGTGTTTGCAAAGGTTGAGGGACTACGGGAGTTAGTTCCTAGGTTGCCACCATTGTAAGGGTTGAGGGATTATGAGAGTTAGTTCCTAGCTTACGATAGGTTGTAATATGAAATTGATCGTGTAGTGGAGTTGAAATCCTACTGGATAGGTCGTGGTTTTTAATCCCTTGAGCAAGGAGTTTTTCACAGTAAAAACAATGCCTTCTTTACTTACTACATTGCATAAGGGAGCTGGTACTCAACCAGGACCCTCCATACATTGTTTGGTGGACGCATAGCCTACATCAATAACTTTGGATTTTACTTCTTGTATATATAATTAGGATCGTTTAATTTAGTAAATAGTTAATCACAAGTTTCTGTGGGTACGATATCTGGACTTTAATCCTATATTACTTGTACTATCGCGTATACTTGCGTTTTCGTTTGGGAGCAATACGTTTCAATGAGAACCTGTTCCCAGCATGCGTTTTTCTAGTGAGCTGGTTCAGTGGGAATGAGGTGGGAAAAAACTCTATTTCTAGTAGTGACAGTTGTTAGTTCAGGATGTGACTTGAGAATCACAATCTTTATCTTAAAATTCTATATATTGCATGCTTTAGAACATATATCAAGTCCCTCAAAATTTGTTAAACAATTTGAAATTGGTAATTAAGAAATGTAAATTTTTTACGAGGGCTAGAATTCTCTAAGTTGTGAAACCGTATTAGGAAACTAATCTGGAGTTTCAATCAAATGGAATTTTTTACATAGCCTATAGTGCATTATGAACTTGATGGTTTATGTAATCTAATAACAGCATTGTACAGACATTCTTTTCGGCGCAAAAACGTCCTTGGCATTGATTCTTATAAAATCATTCAAGATAGGGGGTTATAAACTTTACAAATATGTACCATTTTTCTCCTTTTCTTTTACCAACTATGCTATTTAAAGAGATTCGGAAGAGAGACCTTTTCTATATAAAAGTTCTTGTTGTAGGAACAATGAATATCCAGTTGTCGCAGATTCTCTTCAGGGGGATTGAAAGATCATATCCAATTTTCATAGTTCTTACTCAAATCTCGGTTTTCGACTTCCATATATCATCAAAACTAGATATATCAAGCTACAAGTTGCTTCCTGCGACCATGATTAAACACACTTAAGTACATGCACAAAATTGAAAGCTTAACATAACTGGCATAGCTAATCAAATAAGTACCATACAAGAGTAAACAGTCTGATTCCACCTAGCTAGTGGCGACTACCAACAAGCTGGAGCCTTATCTTTTTAAGCCTCGAAAGAGCATCGTCAATGCTAATTCTTGCATCAGGTGTCACTAAAGTGAAACTCAAAGCTAATTCCCTTGCTGTACAAAATTATAATCCTCCACCTTATGAATTTCACTGGAAAGGAATCACTAACCCAACATTGTCTGCTCAAGTCTCCAGTAAATATTTCATCACTTGGTCTAATTCTTGTAAACGTCTCCATCATCATGATGCCAACTATAAACATCACAACTCATGGATACTATGCCATCGTGTCCATACTCTGCAATCATGGTCGAAAATGGTCATAAATGCTTAAATTCTAGTTATCATGGACCATGCTAAAATTGACAGTACCAATTTATAATTAGGGGAAAGAATTAATTGGGTATTCTAAGGATTTGAGAAAACTTGAAAAGTTTGAGTACCTGGAGCAATATATCCAATGGTCGAAATTGTCCTTGTTTGAACAAAATCCTCCCCTGAACCAAACAATTTTGCAATGCTAAAATCACTAACATGACCAACCATTTCTTGATCTAGTAAGACATTGCTTGGCTTCAAATCACAATGCACCACATGTATTGAATAACCATTGTGGAGATATAGTCCATTGCAGATGCAATATCTATCATTATATCTAGCCTCTGAAATAAGCTCAAGAACAAGTTGTGAGAGTATAAACATTTATCAAGTGTCCCGTTGGGCATGTATTCCAATACTAGGGCCTTGAAATCAAGATTGGAGCAACTGATGATGACTTTGGTCAGATTTCTGTGGCGAAGGTTCCGGAGTATCTCACATTCTGTGTTAAAACTTTTGAATGCACCCTCAAATTGCACATTGAATACCTTTGCTGCAAAAATGGTACCATCCTTAAGTATCCCTTTGTAGACCTTGCTTAAACTCCCATTACCAAGCAAGTTGGTTTTGTTGAATCCTTCTGTTGCATGTTCAAGTTCATAATAGGAAATTCTTTTATGCCCTTTGACCGGAGACAACCCCCCCCCCCCTCTCCCTTCCTCCTGACTTGTATTCTTATTTGTCTTTAGCAATCTTACAAATACATACGCGACGGTTTATACAAGAAATAACAGAGCCACTCCCAAAATAATGTACAAAACAAAGATTGCCTTTTTCCTCTTGGGAGATATGATGACACATGGTGACACATTAAACTTAGAATCACCAAAGAGTGCATCATTGGACAAGAACTATTGACCTGTGGCATTCGCAAAAGGACCACTAGTGGGAATCTCTCCACTAAGTCTATTGAAAGAGAAGTTCAGGTAGTTGAGATACACTAGAGCTTCTAATGACTTTGGAATTTCACCACTAAGATTGTTATAGCACAAATCCAAGAATTCCAATGCCAACATTTTGCCAAATGAATCTAGAACAGGCTCATCTAATCTAATATGTGACATAGAAAGATTAATCAATTTATCTAGATCCCCTAGAGTTCTAGGAATCTTACCAAAAAACTCAATTTTTGACAGATCAATGAGTAATGCAGCCTTTAAATTTCCAAACTCCAGGGGAATATGACCACTTAATAAATTGGATGAAACATTGAATTCTATGAGATCTTGGAGGCTCCCCAAGCTTGAAGGTAATCTCGAATCCAGCCTGTTGTAATGTAGATAAAGTTTCCTCAAACTAGTAACATTCCCTAAACATGATGGTACTGAACCAAAAAAAATGATTTCCTGACAAGTCTAATGCACCAATATTCCTTTAATTGCAGATAATATCTGGTATGGTTGCTTCTATCTTGTTGCTAAATAAGTAAAGTTCTTGGAGGCTCAACATGCCATGAACAGTTTTTGGCGTATGTCCCGTCAGCTCATTGTTAAAGAAACTCATCTTTGTCTTTCCGGTAAGATTACCGATTTCTTGAGGAATGATACCTTTCAGTTTACAACCATTTCCTTCAAAAGAATTTAATTAGAGAGTTGGATAAATTACCAACAGATGCAGGCAAAACAAAATCCAACTGATTATCACCAAACCATAGTGCTCTTAGTTTCCTATAATTTGTCAAAGATGTATGGAAGCTGAATGTTGAATCGCAAAACAAATTATTCATTTGCAAGCTCAGTAACTCAAGGTATTCTAAGCTACCAAGTGATTTAGGAATTGGACCTGTAAAATTGTTGCCTGAGAGATCAAGTATTCTGAGTTTCGAAGCATTTGAGATTGAAGGAGAGATAAAACTACTGTTACGGTTCGCTTTTACGCGGGTAAGGCATAAAAGTTACTACGAGGTTGTTGGTGCTATAATTGGATTTTAGTATTTTAGAGTCGCCACCTAATTTATTATGGAAAACTAGAAAATTTGGGTTTAAAAGATTTTTTCAAAAATAAGTAAAAAAAACTTTTGGACCAAAGTTTGAGGTAAGAGTTCTGGTGATCCCCTAGAGAAGGTTTTACGCACCCTAGTATTAAATATCTGTAGAATACGGTTGACCTACTAGCTTCAATGTGTGATTAATGTACTTACTTGTTTAAAAGTGTTTAATTTTTCGCAAAATGTCATTTCATTTCATTTCATATCATGGTTTCAAGAAAAAATTCGGCAAAAATTCCCCTTGTAAAAAGGGGTTTTTGGTTTTTAAAAATCCACATAAGTGTTCAACTCACTTTATTGCCGAACTAGGACACACCCGGGATTTCTTCCGAGTAGAGTCGCTACTATTCTAGTCCTAATAAAATGGGCTTAGTTCATATGGGTTTTATATATATAAGAAAATATGGAGTATATCCTCCGTTTTGTATTTTATAAATATAAGTTTTATGAAACAAAAGCAGTTTGGTTGATTTTTATTTATTGAAGCCATAGGTCAATAATATTCTAAGTCCAAATCCCTTTATCCTCATAGTTAGTCCAAAATATTTTTAGTCCAATAAATCTTTGGGCCCAAAACGTTTGAGTTCAAAAATGGTCCGTTTCCTCCAGTTTTACCAATCTTCAAATTCCCAGTTTTTCAAGTCATTTTTCAGATTGTGCTTAGTGTCAAAAATCTCAAAGCCCATTTTGTCCATCGAAGATAAACCGCATCTCTTCCACTTTCCAAACCAATTCATTTCTATATTTTTTTTGATACAAGATTCACAAATAATTCAAGCTAATGGGCTGCAAGCCCAAAATTATTTTACCTTCTTTTAAAAAAGAGTTCTTCCCCAGATTTTTTTCGTTGCCAAAGTCCAAAAACTCGCGAATTTAACCATTTTGAGAAAGGCATAATCTACTCCATCCAAAATATGTGTTTGATTATTAAACTTTAACAAAATCAGATTTAGATGCCAATTTTTTTTCAGTTGTGCGAAAAAAAAAATCCAAATTGAGCGAGTTAGAAAAAAGTTTTGAGCGACTTCCTAAAATGCTATGCATTTGATTTCCTAAGTCTACACATGCATAGGGGTTTCACATGTTTGATATACAACATTTACATATACAAATAAAGTAAAGAGAGGGAGGAATATATTTCTTTCAAATTGATGGGCCTACCCAAGCCCATCAGTGCCATTTTCACCCATTGGCTGGGCCTTCAAACATAATAGCTTCCCTTTCCCATTTATTTCTCACGGACTCGATCAAGAGAAGGTATTGGGCCTTCGGCCCAAGTAGGAATTCCCCCAAAGAAATGGTATTTCATGCAAGCAAAGAGAGTAGAGACATAGATTAGAAAGTATCGATATAGATTGAACTTAATGAAGAAATATTTAATATAGCACACGAAATCAACCAAATATATATATATATATATATATATATATATATATATATATATATAGACACACACACACTACACTTATATGGGAAACTTGACTGAAAATACACACACTCATGTGGGCTGGGACAACAAAGGAGCAAGCCCAGAATTACAAAGTTGTGAGTTTAATGTACTAAAGCCCATATAAATTGTAATAAAACAAAAGCAGGCCCAAATATAAAAATAGAATGAAGCAGACCATAAAATCATTTGCCTAACAAAGACACTGCCATACAAATAAAATATACACATTTCTCCATCAATATACCATGGCTATGCACACCCATAGAGATGCTAAAGTAGCACAAAAAGGAAAACTTTCACTCTCTTACTCCTGATGCCACACAAGATCCAAGGGGTTTCTAGGAACCCCAGGCATGGTAGACATCAGGGAAAACTTAAGCTTAATCCCAAAGTGCTAATTTACCTCTCCACTTATGTGCTAAACTCATGGTATATATGAAAAGGAGTGTTTGTATACAAAGTTATAAAAAATATAAAAAAAAGAACTAGTTATAATTAACTAGCCTCACAGTACACAATCACATAATTAAATTGGCTAATAAGGCCTAAGGATCTGGTCCATACTCAGATGAACCACTGAATCTTTGAAAGAGGTGAAGGAAAAATGAAAGCTCAAATTTCAGTCATAAAAAGGGAGTAGCAGAAGTGGGCAAATGAAGTTCAACACATTGAGACCAACAAAACCAGGCACAATTGTACATTGATAGAAACAAAAAGCAAAACCTTAATTCACATGGGTGATATTGTCACGACCAACCAGAGGGCCATGATGGGCACCCGGAGCTAACCTACCGAATACCTCTAAGCATACATCTCATAATCATTTCTGGGTGGACCCCAAAGGTAGCTCATGGTTGTCATAACCTGTAAGGACACATACCATAATATAATGGTGCATCTCTATATAATCATCAACAATTATGGTCGTCATCACCAGCCGACAAAACTACCAATATACTATTTAATAATATGACCCGGTAGAGCTATAAAATGTCTAATTGTATACACACGTCTACGAGCCTCTACATAGAATACAAATGATCATAAGGACTAATACCAAATAGGCTATACGACTCAAGTAAGTGGAGTGCTCCTGAGAATCTGCTGATAGAACACCTACGGGTCTGATCCATCTCTCTGCCTACCTGCGGGTATGAGCACAGCGTCCACAAGAAGGGATGTCAGTACGAATAATGTACTGAGTATGTAAGGCATGAATAATAACATAATATAGATATGAAAGGTAATATGGAATAAGAGAGATAACCTGTACATCTGGATGACTCATAAGACGGGTGTTATGCATGCTTAACCTTTTTAAAAAAACTTTTTCATACATACGTATATATATATATATACACATACACTCATCATAACGTACCCGGCCTTTTCAGGACTCGGTGTGTAGCGTACCCGGCCCTTTCGGGACTTGGTGTGTAGCGTACCCGGCACTTTCGAGACTCGATGTGTAATACCAACTAATCAGTGGTTGCATAATAGGTGTCGTACCCGGCCCACTATAGCGCGGCTCGGTGTGAGAAAATACATACATATATATATATAAAGCATGCATGAGAGCCAAATAAAAGCTACGACTCTATCAGAGTGACGTAAGGTCGGTAACCTCCGATTTATATTATGGAGCAATCATCATCGCTATATCTCACCTTGAAGGAACAATTATTATAAGGTGAGATCAACAACAATGACTAAAATTAAGATAATCATGAAATAAGCTCAATAATCTCATAATAGCATTCAAATCATAAGCTTTGGAATTTCTAGAATTAAGATCATCATCATAATGTTTATCATAGGAAACATCTCATCTTTAGTATCATAAGAAGCTTTTAAGAATCATGAACTTCTAACTTTTGGGAGTAAAAAGGTTATGGAAACATATATGGAATCATAACATAGGAATCATGCCTTTTGAACAAGATCATAAGATGAGATCAACATCAACAAATATAACAAAAAATCTTGAAACCAGCTCAGTAATCTCATAAGGACATTAAAACCATAACTTTGGAATCTCCAGAAATGGGATCATTATAATCCTCATCATGGTCCTTATAGAAAACATTCGTCTTTAGCATCATAAGGATTTTGAGAATCATGAACTGCTAGTATTTTTGAAATAAGGTATTATGGAAGTCGTGTATGCGTTCATAGGAAAAGCATCATGCCTATAAAAGAAAGAGGAATAGCCTTAACATACCTTTTGGTCTCCTTAACTACTCAACGTTTATCCTTCCAAGCTCATAAATCTATATGTAAACCATTCATACTATTGTTAGGCTCATTGTCACATGCTTATCTTAAGCCTTCGATTTAAATCCATTTAGAATCTGCCAAAATTCGGGCAGTATCTCCCCTATTTATATGTCTAGCCCGAAATCACAATCCAATAACCACCAACAACAAAAACAATACCAACATCACAACAACATTATCAACACCAATAGGCTCCATAAAACATCCCACACGATGTTTTCCAAGTTTCTCAACTAACCAACTTGTTGTACGACTATTTAATAACTTTATCTCCGTAAATAAACTGAAATTAATATTAATAAGGAGAGATTCGTATCTTATTCTTGTATAGCAGCAATATCTTCAATATTTACTTTGAATCCAAGCCAATTCCAATGCAAGACAAAACTATAATCGCGACTACACGTTACCCGGACCTCAATTAATACTCTGTCACTTGAAATTACTCAAAATCCTCGCTTTTATGTTGTATGTATGCTCCCTTATGTTGCTGAGTGTTTTGGGAAATTATTATGGAGAAAAATGGGGGTTTTAACCTTTATATAGTGGGTTGAAGTCGGTGGCACTATAGCGCTGTAGCAGCGCCATGCAGTGTAGTTGTTACACCCCGGATTTTCGCACGTTAAAGTCGCATTATGAGTTTGTCGGCGCAAGTTCAAAAATAAATTATCTTGAGGTTAAAAGGGATTGATTTTATTAATAAAAATGGTAACAAGAGTCTATAAATAATATTAGTAAGTGGCGGAAGATTTGGAGGGTGAATAAATCAAAGAAGCATGAGTTTTGTCAAAAGTCGGCAAGTTGGGAATACGATAACTTGTACTTTTGGGTGAGATTAGGAGTGCTCCACATGCTAAGCAAGTAATTACATGAAGTATTTGAATTGTATAATGGTCTCTTATTAAGTTTGGAAGTCAAACGAGTTGTAATATGAAAGTCGACAAAGGGCGTCGCAAGTTAAGTTTGTAAATTTCACTGAAATTTGGGTCAGATGTCTCGGAGCTTTTCTCTCAATCTACTTGGATTTACGGGGTGATCCACCTACCAAATTGAAGGTCTACGAGTCTAGTTTCCATTGCATTTACCGTTCATCGATATGACATCGGAGTAGAGAGATATTCGCATTTTCGTCCAAGGACGCAAACTGTAACGGGAACAGTGACCAAGGTCGGTGGCTGCTCACTTTAAGTTATATAAAAGACCCATCTTCACGATTTTTTTTCTCCATTTCCTTACCATACATGACCTATAAAACCCTCAAGCCCTCTCCAATTAATCCTCCATCAATCTCAATCCAAACCAAGAGCAAATATATCAACTTTAACATGAAGAACAACATGGCAACTTCGAAATTGTGATTTCTTTACTATTTCACCTTTCGGAGGAAAACCTTGCTTTGAAGTAACTTGGAGTTTGAAGTGATTTTCATGGCCTAAGGTATATTTTAACTTCCTTTTGATCTCTTTGAACTTCTACAAGTAATTAACCCTTGAAATTTGGTGAAAACCCCATAGAATAAGCTTCGACAATTCTTGTGAACTCTTATGGACTTGGCTTGATAGTTGGGCTGTTTATGTGGTTTTAACGTGTTGTTTGGAGCTGTGTTGATATGGATTGGATCGTATTGACGAGGAGGAGTAGAAAAGTAGAATTTGGTAGTGTTTTACGAGGAAATTACGCTACAAAAAGTCTTATAAATTCACGCCCATGAGTTGCTGGATTAAATGTCTAAATGAAGATTTCTATGAGCTATGACCTTGGTTTTGATCTTGAATAGTCTGTATTATGTAGGAAATTATTCGCAAGACGTTCGAGGACTCGGGGAAATGTATATAACTCCATCGACAAGGTATGTAGGGCTTTATATTCTCTTTGTGGCATGACTAGATTTCAAATGACCTTTCATTGAAAAGTTGTTCCGCTAACTTGGATCGATCGCGTCCTATGATAATTGAGCTGACACATACTTATCTATGACTTGTACCAAATTATGGTCCACATCTCCTTTTGGCTATCGATTAAAAGACTTTTCGTTCAACTTGTGTCGATTATGTCCCAAAATGGTTAAGCTTACCCTTTTCTCATGAATAGTTTGTATTGAAGTACCTTTCACATTTCGTATCCCTCTTGTTTATCGAATGAAGAATGATATTAGTTATGGTACTCTTTGCATCAAAGTTGAGTTGATTATACTTCCTTTAATTGAGTTAATCCTTATCTTCTTGTCTATTGCTCCAAGGTGATGAACCTCTCATTGGCACACTCTTTCCGATAAAAGTTGTGTCGACCATATTTCATAAGAGTTTGGCTAACTTTGGCTTCGTGAATAATTCATAACAAGATGTTTCCTTGTACTTTTACTTCTTTTGCTTAATGATCAAATAATGATAAGTGTAGCAACAATAATGATAGTCGGAGGATAACGACGGTAGGTCACTCCGACTCTTTCCATGATATTTCTTCTGAGGTCAGTCTTTCATTGCACTTATATATATTTATTTATTTTCATTACCGAGTCGCGCTATAGTCGGCCGGGTAGGCACTTATATGTGCACCTAGATATGTTTCTTTCTTTACCGAGCCGTGTTGTAGGCGACCGGGTAGGCACTTAGCTGTGCATTGCCACTGATCAGTTGGGCAGAGATGATGATATCATAATGAGCTCACCCCACAGAGGGAATTATTATTGTTATATGATATGATATATGTCTCCACAGTGAGAAATGATTTTACGGGCATGCATATACATTTATGTCATGATTATGGTCGCCTTCAGTGGCCTCGTTCAAAGTTTCAGGTTGTCTCTACATCTCTTCCTAAGTTATCTGTATCTCTTATGCTTATGTTATGTTTGTGCTTACTGCCTTACATACTCGGTACATCTTTCATGCTGACGCATTTTGTGCGCTGTGATCATGCCCACAGGTACGGTAGACGGATTGTTGTACCTTTCTCAGTAGGATACCAACGTTCAGCAGGGATGTTCGCACTTCATTCTCCGGAGTCGCTGGTCAGAGTCATTAAATAGATTCATGCATATATATATATATATATATATATATATATATATATATATAGAGAGAGAGAGAGAGAGAGAGAGAGTATGGCTATGGGTACGTCGGGCCACTGCTCCGACCGGCTGATGCATATTAGTGCTCTTAGAGGCTTACGGACATCGGCCGGTGCTGTGTATCGTGTTTGGCCTTGCCGACCTTCTGACTAGTTGTCTTTCTTGGTTGTGGCCTTGTTGGCTCTTGTCATGCATATATGTGTTTTTGGGCCTTTTTTGCTAGTAGGTTGTTATGATATACTTCTTACCATTGTTATTCAGCGGCCTTGTCGGCCTATGATTCACATTACAGAATTTAGATATCACAGTTGGTTCGCTCGGCCCTTCAGGTGCCGGGTGCCGGCCACACCCTAAGGTTGGGGTGTGACAGTAGTCCCCTGCTCTGCCCACTTAACTTGTAGAGTCCATAATTCTCTACTCCGACGTCGTATCGATGAGCAATTTGTTGTATTGGAAACTAGACTTCATGAACTTCAATTTAGGCTTTAGCTTTACTTCAAAACTCCTCATATACTAAAAGATATTCTTCCTCAAATTTGGGCCCAAATTGCCCCTCATATTTATCTCTAAAATTCCAAAAACTTAATTCCCTTAGCTTACTTGCTCTCCAATCCTCCCATAGCTTGTTATATGAACTTAAACCCTCATAACCATAAGATTGGCACATATAATCTCATATATTCTTGAAGGTAACTCCAGTGTCCATACTTAAAACAATCAACACTTATGAATTTCAACGTACAAAACTACGGGGTGTATGTAACAACCCTTCCGGTCGTTATGAAAATTTAGAAATCCATTGGGAATTCCAAGATCCATTGGGAATTCCGAGGCCACGTGCTGATTCGTAGGGCGTCTTTTTGTATGTATGTATGTTTCGTTTTGTGTTTTAAGGCCTTGGATGAAATGTGGGGTGATAGGGGGAAATACTGGACAGAAAATGACCTCACTGCCCAAAATGGACAGCTACAGCGGTGGGATTACCGTTGCGGCGGTACCGCTGTAGCGATGCCTCAACCGCTTCCAGCGGCCAACCATTTCATTGGTGGCCGCTGTGGCGGAAGGTAGACCGCTATGGCGGTACCGCTATAGCGGTGAACAGACCGCCATCGCTGTGTGACGAGAAAGTTGGGGACCGCTATAGCGGTCACTTGATCGCTATAGCGGGACCGCTGCAGTGGCGTAGCGACCACCACAGCGGTCGACGGGAGGAAGAATGCGGGTTTTAAATGCCTTAGTTTTATTTTCTCATTGATAACACCCCAACACACTTCCCAACAAACACTTAGAGAAAATTTTCAAGCTAGGGCAAGACAATCTTTTGAGGTAAGTTCCATTGATTCCATTCTATCATTCCTTTCCCATCCATGATTATAATCATCCTCATGGGTCTTTAATGGTGAAATTTAATTAGAAACCCTAGAGTATTAGTGAAACTTCCAAACTTGTTGGGTTATGATTATTATCGCTTAGTTATCATCTAAATGCATTGGTTAGTTGCTATTTGTCATAAATTGAACATTTAGAGACATAAACTAAGTAATTGGAGGCCTAGGGTTCTATAAAAATGGCGTCTTGCCATAAAAAACTGCTTGTAATGGGAATATTGATAGAATGTGGTTATAAACTGATGATTAATGATCGCTAAGGGTCTAAATAGGTTGTTTATCACCTAGAAAATCATCGAACCCTTGGAATGGGGTAAGGGAAGGGTATTTTTGCGTTGGAACTTATGATTGAGTATTATGACTCATTGAGCCCTCCATTTCTAGACTTTGAGCGTTCTGTGGCTTTGAGGAAAGGAATGGCTGCAGCAGAGTGACTTGCATTGTTCTAGCTCTGCTTTGAGGTAGGTTACGGTTTATTGAGTTAGACTTTGGTTAGTTGAATGTATGTTTGTGAGGAGAAAGCATGTCTAGTATTCATTACATGATATTGTATGGTTGAGCTCCTATGTGTTGTGATTGAATGTTGTGTAGGCTTCATGCCATTATTTCTGTGTGATTAAATCTACAGTGGTTTTATTTTAATGAGAAGTTAATATAGTTTTCTCGAGGGTAGTGTGACATGAAATGAGGATGTGAATATGGATATTGAGGAGGTAAGAAACACTGTTCTGTAAAAGGTATGACAAGGCACATATGTGGCCTAGATTATGAGCTCGTGGTCCGAGGTTAGTTTCGAAAACGAGAGGTTTATTGTTATATCCAGCGTCCGAGTTTCATTCCGGAGTGGAGGCTGTGCTCGGGTCCGAGGAGTGTTCCGGAACGAGTGGTACATGGACTCCATGGGTCCCCTGCAGGTCATGACTACTGAGTTATGACATCAGAGAGCATGTGTGTACAGCGAGTGGGGGTATAGTGTGCTTTTATTGTCACGACCCAACCCCGTAGGCCGTGACTAGTGCCCGAGCTGGACACTCGTATACACCTGATACCTATAATCGTCCACCATTAGCATAATAAAGAACTTATATATAGAAAGGCATGATATCGTCTCAAAACTGTCGCATGTATATAAATATACATATCACAACAACCTGTTTCCTGAGGAGTTACAACTTTCAACAGATAACATCGTATATAAGCCGGAAAGGCTATCATAATGTAGGGGAACGTCCCAGCCATACACGAGCCGACAAGGCTGTCTTAACACATAGCTTCCAAAAGATGTATATATATATATATATATATATATATATATATATATATCTACGCAAGCGACAAGGCCGCCACTACGTACAACATCCCAAAACATATACATATACGTTGAGCGACAAGGTCGCCACTACGAATGGGAACGCCGTAATCGAACGTAAGAACTATATACAACCCACACATATGTCTACAGACCTTAAGAGTGAAAACAGTAACATATGACGGACAAAAGGCCCCCGCCGTACCCCCGGCTACATATATATACACAAAAGGGGTCCGTATTTCAAAAATATAGGCTCCGGAACAAGAGAGCACTCCAAGATAGCAGAATAGATATCCTAAGCTGGCGGATCACCAAAACGAGCGTCTGTACCTGCGGGCATGAAACGCAGCCCCCCGAAGAAAGGGGGTCAGTACGGAATATGTACTGAGTATATAAAGCATGAAATATAGTAAACAGGATTATAACCGAAATAAAAAGTACAGAAAACAAGTACAATAACCAAAGTACCAAAATGCTTGCTTTTGAAACACAAATCATGCATGTCAGTATTATATATCATATCCGGCCCATTATAGGACTCGGTGAACATGGTTGCCACCCCGTCTTTGGCGCCATAACACAGCATACTCCAGAACACAGCATAACTTCGTATCACAGCATAACTCCGTATCATAGCATAGCTCCGTATCACAGCATAACTCCGTATCACAGCATAACTCCGTATCATAGCATAACTCCGTATCACAGCATAGCACCATAACACAGCATAACACCATAATATATATATACCGTACTCGGCCCTCTAGTGAGGGACTCGGTGAAAGATGTAAAAACAGAATGTACAAACAGAGTAGTGAGAAACCATATGCATATAAATCATCTTTTGAGACTCAATAGATAAGTAGACTAACCAACGCTCGAGTATCAGGATGATAGCCATATTAAGTTCTCTCTCAATGTCATTACGAACTATATTAAGGAAAGTCTCAGGGGTCATAGTCATGTATCAAACCAATACGATACAGCTTATGAAAGTTAAGGACGTTATTCACTATAGAATCCCTTAAGAATAGGAACTCTTTATGCATCATTTACTGTCCAATCATATGAAAGGCTCGAGGGCAATAACTCGACTACATTAAGAATTTTAATATCAAGAAGTGAATAAGAATCATAAATCATACTCAGAACTTATGAATAGAGTTACCCCGAAGCTCACATCGTATCATACTTACATCTAGGACATGCCAAAAGAAAGAAGGGATAGGCTTTACATACCTTTAGCGTTTACTCACAACACAACATGTATACGCTGCCCAATAGTGTTTCAACCTATATTAAGACGTCAAGAACTACGATTAAACTACGAAGAGATTCAAAACGTATCCTAACGTTAATAATTCCTTTCTAGATAATTAGACGACGTTTCGCTTATATCCAAACCAACTACTTACAACCATGCCAACATTACTAATCATGCATTCAAGTATCAACCCGAGGCTATTCAAACATGACTCGAGGACTGTCACGCCCCGAACTTGGGCCTGGACGTAACACGGCACCCGGTGCCTAACTGCATGTGACCGAGCGAACCAACTGGCTGGCTGAATCAACATGTGATATCAAAACATAACTGAATGTGGAAACAACAAAACACATGCTGATATACTAAAGGTCTAACTGAAATCATAATGCGAAAATACTTAGACAATCTGAAATATCTGAACGTAGCCAACATGGCTAAACCAAAACAACTGAACAACTGAGTACAACTGTCAACAAGACTAACATAACAAATATCTGACTGTCTGAACTGTGTCTATGAAGCCTCTAAGAATACTAAATAATAGAGCTGTCTATGAACCGAAATTGGATAGCCGACAATGCCCGACGAATTTGGGGGCTCACCAAGATGCCGATACGTGTATTCCTAAAGAGCCGAGTCGTCGGCACAGTATATCGTTACTGCATCGCGAGATGCAGGCCCCAAATAAAAGGGACATCAAGACATTTGAATTGTCTTGGTATGTAAAGCAATCGAAGCAATAAAATACCGGCCGAAACTCGATAATCAGAATCGTAATAGCAAGGAAGTAGAGATATGAATACTCCTGCTCGTATCCGAATCATCTGTATTATCTGTGTTTGTATATGTGAGGCCTCGGCCCAATAATAAATGCACGCTATGGCCTCGGCCTAGTAGTGCATCAGTCAATGGCCTCGGCCATGTATACGTATACACAAGACTGTGCTGTGCCCTCGGGCAAAATCACATATGTATAATTATGGTTAATTAATAAGGACTGAGACCATAACAACAATGAACAATGCTGAACTGAAATAGACATGCTGGACTGAACTGAAAACACTGACTGTTTCTGAGCATACTGAATTTCTAGACTGAGACTCATGTGGTAACAATACATAAGTCTATAAAGATTACGTGCTGAGTTCATGATATTCAAATTGACAACCATGAACGAGTTCTGTAACTGCAACCCTAGAAGATAACAGTTCTATATCATATCATGAAACTAGGGCTAAACTATATTCTGAGTCAAATTACTGACAAGTATGAAGAATGAGGCGTAGGGAGAATCATGAACATTCCCTAACGTAGATAGTTAGCCTCACATACCTTAATTCCAGCCTTTGAGCGTAATACAATGTTCGTCACCCCTTTCAACTTTGATCTATATCAATACAAGTCAAAGGGATTGTATATTAGCAATAATATTCATGCTTTGGTCATCTAAGCATTTTATCAAACACTTGGTGGGCATGAAGCTCCACAACCTTCATTAATGGTGTTTTCTTCACCCAATCCCCATTCTATTACTTCCAGCTGATTCTACAATCTCAATTAAGTGTAATTAACATCATTCTCCATCACCCATATGATTATAACAATCTCAAGTCAACAATCCAAAACCCTACTATAGTTCGTGTAATTCTCTTTACTAAACCCATTTACTATTCTCCCAAGAACTCATCAATTCACTATTATGAATGATTAGAGTGTAGAAGCATTACCTTTTTGGCATTCAATCCTCTTGAATTTGGGTTCTAGGGTTTCCACCTCCAACAATAACGTTCCAATCACAACTCTATGGATTAGAAGGGTTTACTCAAGTTAGAAAGAGATTAGGGACTTGAATTTAACCTAAAATCATGATAAAACTTACCTTGGAGGGTTCTTGAGGCTTGGGACTTGTTCCCTCGACTTTAGGGTGATTTTTCGTGACTAGGGATGTTAGGAAAATAAACTCCAAGGTTAAATATAACTTAAAACGCGAAATCCAACTTTTGACCCGAAATCGACCTGTTTCGCGATGGGTCCGCGATGCAGATGAATCGTGCAACATTCTACAGATAACTACTCAGAGTTGCGCAATCGGCCCGCGAAGCGAGGCCATCGCACGCGCTCTCAAGCGCCGTCACGCGCCCCGAGAAGCGGTGTGTGTCGATTTTGCGCAGTATTCGGTAAAATAGGCATAACTTCTTGTACATAGGTCTGTTCAAGCCCCATAATATACCGTTGGAAAGCTATTTCAAAGTGCTACAATTTTCATGTTTTAAGTTTTCTCAAATTCCCAATGGATTTTCACGAAATTCGACTGGAAGGCAGACGTATAAAAAACTTAGCCGATTCTATAGACTTTTAAACGCCTTACTATTAGCCATATTGAGACGATCATATCTCTTTGCTCCGATCTCTGATTGGCCTGGTCCTTATATCGTTAGAAAGCTATTTTACGTACTAAAACTTTCATTGAGGGTACTTTCCCAAATTCCCAACTAATCAAAGAGTTATCCGCCCGAAGTAGCCTATCAACCATTTTCGCAAAACGTTCAAACCTTCAATTTTTCCACTAAAACTCTAATGATATGAGTTTAACCTTGGTTCTAAGATACGGGGTGTAACATTATCTCCCCCTTGGGATCATTCGTCCTCAAATGATGGTCTTGGTTATAATCGCGGCTAATTCTGAGACTCTATGGAAGTTTGACAGCGTTTATTCTGTAACTAAGATAACTAAAACTAACTGACTGAGCCACGTGATCACTGAACTGACGGAATGAATACATGATTACTCGAACCGAATGTCTACCGAATCGTCTAATACCGAAAACATGGAGATTATACTATAAGGATCTAAATGAAAAGGTTAGTTACCTTCAGCATTTTCTGCTTGCTCTCCAAAGAGATGGGGATATCTGGACTTCATGTCCCCTTTGGCCTCCCACGTAGCCTTTTCAGCTTTCTGATTTCTCCATAGTACTTTCACTAAAGCAATCTCTTTATTTCTCAACTTGCGGATTTGATGATCAAGAATAGCCACTGGGATCTCTTCGTAGGACAGGCTATCTTTAACCCCTATGATTTCTGTAGGAACAACTAGAGACAGGTCTCCCCTTAGCGAACTTCTTCAAAGATAGATACATGAAATCTTTTGGGTGTATAGACCAAATTTTGTGGCAATTCTAACTCATAAGCCACTTGTCCGACCCTTTGCAGGATTCTATATGGCCCAATATAGCAAGGACTAAGCTTCCCCTTCTTCCCAAATCTCATAACGCCTTTCATAGGCGAAACTTTCAGAGACACCCAATCATCAACTTGGAACTCTAAGTCTCTACGCCGCATGTCCGAATAGGACTTTTGGCAACTCTGAGCCGTCTTCAAACGCTCTTGAATTAACTTGATTTTCTTCATAGCCTGATAGACCAAATCTGGTCCTAACAACTCTGCTTCCCCAACTTTAAACTAACCAATCGGTGATCTACACCTTCGCTCAAAAAGGGTTTCAAACAGTGCCATCCCAATACTAGCATGGTAATTATTTTTGTAAGTAAACTCAATAAGAGGCAGGTGGTCATCCCAATTACCATTGAAATCAAGGACACATGGTTACTGAACTGAATGAATACAAGATTACTAAACTGCTGAGATACTAAACTGAATGTCTATTGAATCGACCGAAGGGCGGGCCGACCGAATACCGAGCTAATCGAATACCGGATTAATCGAATACTAAGTCAGTTCGAATACTGATTAAGCGAATACTGAGCTGACTGAATACTGGATTAACTTAATACTGGACTAGCATGAATACGTGAGTACTGGACTGATATCTAAGTACTAAGCTGACATAAATATCTGAGTATTGAACTAACATGAATATTATAACATGAGATCTGAATAGCGTATCTGTCTGACCATTTGTCCGAGGATGAAAAGTTGTACTAAGGTTCACCTTTTCTAAAAGAATTTTCAGAAGTTCGCTATGAAATGAGCACCATAATCTGAAATAATGGACACTAGGGTCCTATACAATCTGGCAATTTCATTAACATATGACTTGGCAGAATCTGGTGCTAAATCTATCATCTTAACAGGCAAGAAGTGTGCCGACTTCATAAGTCTATCCATAATCACCCAAATCAGGTCGTGCCTTTTAACTGAATGAGGTGGACCTAGAATAGTGAGCTTCTGACATAATTAGCTCTCTGAGTCCGTCTACCTCTGGAATGCATAATCTACCTCGGTATCTCAAGGTACAGTTATCTCCCCTTGTTCAAAAGCTAAGGCTTTATGTTTGTGAATCCCATCTTTCATCTGTAGCAAGTAGGAATCACCAAACTGCTTCTCTCTAACTTCGATGACTAAGGAGGAATAAGCCATGTTCTGGGCAACCACTCCACCCACTTCAGGGTCCGAAAGTCTAATTCCTAGCTTGGATAAGCGGTGAACTTCTTTTACCATAGTTCTCTTGTCTGCCTAAATCATGAGCTGTACTTCCTATACTTGATTTCTTTTTTTCTTTTTTTCTGAGATACTTCCTAAAATACTCATAGTACTGTTGTGCGCTAAGTCTATGACTAGCACCCTAAAGATTAGAGTCTCATGCAATGGCACTACCCTTATGACACATAACTGGGCATGATCTTATAGCTTTTCTGTGATCACCTAATCGATAGTAATTGAACTTGACACGATTCGTTCGACGATCATTCTACTCACTTCGGGTTTCCTCTAAGTTGAGGCATATTCCTTATGGAGACTATCTCATTATGCCAACCTAACTGAAATGAGGTTCTTCATATCTCGTACTAAGGTCTTCAATTATCTCACTGGACTTACTGGCGATTTATGCATCTCCCCCCTTTAGACCAAGGCTAACGTCTTATACTTACAAATTCTTCTCTTTTGATGGGATCCAATTAACATTCCTTATCTTCTGTAATTCCTTTGTACTCTACAACACTGACGACTCTTTTTTTTTCGACTCACTTCTGAGTAATTTCTCATTAGGAAAAACTAAATTACTTACATGAACGGGTTGCTACTGTATTCATAATTGGCCTACTCCATCTTAACGACTTAACTCTGTTCACACTATAAATCTTAGGACAACCCCTTTTGACAACTCTTAAAGGCCATTCTTCTGTAGTTTGCTCTCTTACGGCTTGGCTGATTTCTTCTTCCACTAATCACTCTACTCTGAACTTAACTTAAGCCCTTGGTTTCTAACACACATTCGGATGTATTTGAACTGCCACCCACTTAAGGTGTTCATCTAACTAAGGAAATCAAATCATACTTCTACTAGTTCTGCTGAAATTGCTAATGCATTGTATCTACTCAAAACTTACTTACTATTTTTCTGTTAATCACCTGCTAGCTTCATATTTTCTTATTTTGCTCTGAATAACCTAAGTTATTTCTAACTCTCCCTCATCATCTGACGCTATTCTATGGTTGTATACTATCTTTTCTAAACTATGGATCACACTTAACAAACTTTCCCCTATCTTATACGAAAGATTGGAACAGCTAAACCCAAACTTTCTATACACTTCAAAATCGTATCAGACTATACACATCTGGGATAAACACTTACTCACATAGCTTAAGCGAGAACTGTCACATCTCCTTATCTCATAATAATAATTATTTCTTATAGTAACTTACAACCATCGTACTCTCTAACTCTGATCTGACTAACTTAAACAAACTAAAACCATTCCCGAAAATTTAATGTCGTCTGCTCATGGTTCTTATTTCATACCCATCTCTTTTATTAACAGGCATAGTTCGTACAAAAATTTCATCTGTGGTGATAACTGGGGATGCCTCTTTACCCTGACGACCTGCTGAAGCTTCCAAGCAGTGTTCACTGAGAACTGAAATACCAGGCTTAGCTGTATTATATCCTGACTGGGCTTGAGAATTAAAAGGAGCCACCGAAACACATATCAAGGCCCAAACGATACACCCTTGGTGTCTCCTATAACACTTGTTGCACATAAGATTCTGAAAACTTCTGTGGCTCACACCGGTATGTCACCGAGAGCGCGCTCTTAAAATCGTTTCTAGTTGAACCGACCCTTTTAATCATATCTAGACCTCGAGACTAGTGCGAGCCGTAGATGGGCGGGTCCGATGAGCAACTCGTAGAATCGTCCGCCTCCACCTTCCTGAGATCTTCCATGATTTACGTTTCCTGCAGACTTAGCTCCTTTTCTAGTTTCTCTTCTAATTTTTTTTTTGTTGTTATCCTCTTCCTGCTGTCTCTCATTCTCCTTTCTCAAGAACATCATTATCATTCAACTTACCATTCATTCTACTATACCCCTTCTCGGGCAACTTAAATTGTACTCCACTTTCAATAGCACTTGAAGTCTCATTCGTTACCAGTAAGTACTACACAATTGTACCCCCTAGGGGTAAACATCCTTACTTGGACCTTGAATTACTCGTTCGTCACCTGCGCATTCGAAACGTACGTAATTTGATTGGAAGAGAAGGTTACTTATTACTCTAAGACATGGCACGATCTAGAGTAGAAAGAAATGAGACAATCCTGAATGTCTTGGTGGTCAACTATTTATATGTATGGGGCCCTCACACATATAAAAGAGACCCCACTGGACACGGCTTCATAGACTCCCTAAGACACTTGAACCTAGTGCTCTGATACCAAGCTTTGTCACGCCCGAACCCGGCTCGGACGTAACACGCACCCGGTGCCCGATGCGTGTGACCGAGCGAACCAACGTGGCCGGGCCGAATCAACATGTGATATCAAAACATAACCGAATGTGGAAACAACAAAACACATCGATATACTAAAGGTCAATCGAAATCATAATGCGGAAATACTTAGACAATCGAAATATCGAACGTAGCCAACATGGCTAAACCAAAACAATCGAACAACCGAGTACAATCGTCAACAAGACTAACATAACAAATATCTCGATCGTCCGAACCGTGTCTATGAAGCCTCTAAGAATACTGAATAATAGAGTTGTCTATGAACTGAAATAACTGGATAGCTGACAATGCCCCGAAGGAATTTGGGGCTCACCAGTAGCTGATACGTGTATTCCTAAAGAGCTGAGTCGTCAACCTGTATATCGTTGCCTGCATCGCGAGATGCAGCCCCAAGCAATAAAGGGACATCGCACATTTGAATTGTACGGTATGTAAAGCAAGAAGCAATAAAATACCTAAAGCGATAATCGAATCGTAATAGCAAGGAAGTAGAGATATGAATACTCCCGCTCTCGTATCCGAATCATCTCGTATTATCCGTGTTTGTATATGTGGGGCCTCGCCCAATAATAAATGCACGCTATGGCCTCGGCCTAGTAGTGCGTCGGTCAATGGCCTCGGCCATGTATACGTATACACAAGATCGTGCCGTGCCCTCGGGCAAAATCACATATGTATAATTATGGTTAATTAATAAGGACCGAGACCATAATAACAATGAACAATCTTTGACTCGAAATAGACATCTTGGGATCGAATCGAAAACACCGATCAAGTTTCTAAGCATACCGAATTTCTAGACTCGAGACTCATGTGGTAACAATACATAAGTCTATAAAGATTACGTCCGAGTTCATGATATTCAAATTGACAACCATGAACGAGTTCTCAGAATCGCAACCCTAGAAGATAACGAGTTCTATATCATATCATGAAACTAGGGCTAAACTATATTCCGAGTCAAATTACCGACAAGTATGAAGAATGAGGCGTAGGAGAATTATGAACATTCCCTAACGTAGATAGTTAGCCTCACATACCTTAATTCCGGCCTTTGAGCGTAATACAATGTTCGTCACCCCTTTCAACTTTGATCTATATCAATACAAGTCAAAGGGATTGTATATTAGCAATAATATTCATGCTTTGGTCATCTAAGCATTTTATCAAACACTTGGTGGGCATGAAGCTCCACAACCTTCATTAATGGTGTTTTCTTCACCCAATCCCCATTCTATTACTTCCAGCTGATTCTACAATCTCAATTAAGTGTAATTAACATCATTCTCCATCACCCATATGATTATAACAATCTCAAGTCAACAATCCAAAACCCTACTATAGTTCGTGTAATTCTCTTTACTAAACCCATTTACTTTTCTCCCAAGAACTCATCAATTTACTATTATGAATGATTAGAGTGTAGAAGCATTACCTTTTTGGCGTTCAATCCTCTTGAATTTGGGTTCTAGGGTTTCCACCTCCAACAATAATGTTCCAATCACAACTCTATGGATTAGAAGGGTTTACTCAAGTTAGAAAGGGATTAGGGACTTGAATTTAACCTAGAATCATGATAAAACTTACCTTGGAGGGTTCTTGAGGCTTGGGACTTGTTTCCTCTGACTTTAGGGTGATTTTTCGTGACTAGGGATGTTAGGAAAATAAACTCCAAGGTTAAATATAACTTAAAACGCGAAATCCAACTTTTGACCCGAAATCGACCTGTTTCGCGATGGGTCCGCGATGCGGGTGAATCGTGCAACATTCTGCAGGTAACTACTCAGAGTTGCGTGATCGGACAGCGAAGCGGCGCCATCGTACGCGCTCTCACGCGCCGTCACGCGCCCCGAGAAGCGGTGTGTGTCGATTTTGTGCAGTGTTCGGTAAAATAGGTATAACATCTTGTACATAGCTCTGTTCAAGCCCCATAATATACCGTTGGAAAGATATTTCAAAGGGCTACAACTTTCATGTTTTAAGTTTTCTCAAATTCCCAACGGATTTTCATGAAATTCGACTGGAAGGCAGACGTATCAAAAACTTAGCCGATTCTATAGACTTTTAAACGCCTTACTATTAGCCATATTGAGACGATCATATCTCCTTGCTCCGATCTCTGATTGGCCTGGTCCTTATATTGTTAGAAAGCTATTTTTACGTACTAAAACTTTCATTGAGGGTACTTTCCCAAATTCCCAACTAATCAAAGAGTTATCCTTTGCCGAAGTAGGCCTATCAACCATTTTCGCAAAACGTTCAAACCTTCAATTTTTTCACTAAAACTCTAATGATATGAGTCTAACCTTGGTTCTAAGATACGGGGTGTAACAAGGACATTCCGGACAGCCCGTACAACACTCCAAAACAGTCCAACCAACATACACTACAACATATAAGCTTCCAAGTTCAACAAGAATAACAACAATACATTCTTTTCTTCCAATTTCACAAATCATACCAACAGCCACACGTTTAGTAACAGCATTTATATAAATGTAAGAAACTATATTAACATCATATTAGCTTCTACAACAACCCACAAACAACTACAACTCCAACTTGATCCATTAAACCCTTCATTCTCATCATAAAATCCATAACAACAACAACCAAAATACCAAGTAAAATCAATTCACCATTTCATACACAAACAACCCCTACACGGCCTCAATTTATTTTTCACATCAACATCTATAACCCTTATATTCATCACACAATTACCAATTTATACAAACTTAAATTATCTCCAAAATGGGTATAAAAAGAGGTCAAATCTTTACCTTGATGAACTTGACTCCAAGGATCAATTCACGTTGAAATCATTGAAGGTGTATAACACCTTGAACTCTAAATTTTCTCCTTCACTCTCTCAATGCTCGGCCAAAGCATCCATGGCCGAGAGCTCCCTTTTTTTTTCCTTTCAATACTTTCTTTTTCTTGTTCTTGATTCAACTAAGGTGTGAATTGTGAATTAATGAATCATTTGATGATATATATATGAGCCTCCCAAACTCTACACGTGCCCCCCTTATGTGTCATCTTTTCTCTCTTTTAAAAAAAAAAAAAAAGATTATCGGGTGGGGCCCACTTTGATTATTAATCTTAATCAATTTACTTAATCGCCAATTCTTGCTTAATAATCTAATCCCAATTAATTAATCCCTAATATCCATAATATATATATATATATATATATATATATATATATATATATATATATATATATATATATATATACCAAATAAAATTTATAAGCACTTTGTGCATTAAAACAAAATCGGAGGTTAAAAGTCTCTACCTCGGATCTCAAAATAGTCTTGTCCTTGACTTGTCGCGATTAGTTTTAAAATATCCCAATGTTTAAAAATACGGGATATAACATTTATCTCCGTTGTAGTTAACGTGCTTGTGATTCTCGGCAGTTCGGTGATTTGTGGTGTTCGTCTGTGGTTGACTTATTGTGATGTATTGATGTTCATGTATGATTGACTGGCTTGTTTATTTTAGTGATTTCATATGATATGCATGATACTAATCTTAGTCGGCCTATGATGCTTACCGGTAGATAGTGTTTGTACTGATACTACCTTGCTGCATTCTTTGAGTGTAGATTTTGATATAGAGGCCGCTACTCGTCCTCACATCTAGCGTGGAGGATATTTGCTGACAGATTTTGGGGTGAGCTTCTTCTCATGCCAGGCCTCCCGAAGATCTCCTACTTATGATGTCTTTTCTCATTCTGGACATTATGGATATTTATTAGATAGATTTCCGTTCTTAGACGTGTTTTTGGTTTAGAGTCCTGTACGATGACTTTCGGATTTTGGGGAATTTGTAATAGTTAGACTTCTGCAGTTGTTTTAGTATTTTATGGCATGACTTACCCAATTTAATTGATGCATGAATGAGTATAATCGTTTGACTTGCTTAATATAAAATCAGACTTGCTTAATAAAAAATCAGACTTGAATGAATAGAGATCTTGTGTGTTGGTTTGCCCACTAGGATTTAGTTGGGTACCAGTCATGGCGCGTTGGGTCGTGACAGTGTAACAGATATCCCCCATTTATACCAAATATACAGGTCCTAGTACACTTAAGGCACACCAAGTTATGCATATCTGGTATATTGGGCATATCCTTAATTCAAATTTGCAAGTGAAAATGACACATAGTAGCAAATGGTAAGGGGTGGTCACTTAATGACAAAACAACATTCATCCAATAACCCTCATAAGAAAGACAAGTCTACACTTTTACTTATAGCTTCTGTTTTAAGCAGATGAAACTCTTTTAATATGGCACAGTTTTTATTTCCCTACAGCATAACTTAAAGTCAACAAGGCATACCTTACCCTTTACCATGAAATTAAAAAAACAAGGATAATTTATACTTAGTTTAAACATGCCAACAATCCACAAAGAAAACATGACTAAATAATTATTTGAGGTTCATGTACGGAACTTGTTCACCTTAACAGGTTCCAAAACAGACAGACTTGGTGACCAAATAATATCATATGAGACTCATAGGCAGTTCAGACCCTTAGACTTGTATATAAAAAAAAAAAGTGAAACCAACTTCTTATGAACTCACATGATCAGGCAGTTTATGAGGACCAATTTATAACCTTCAAAGGACCATATTTTCTTATCTTTAAAATCATACAAAGGTATAACCAACCAAGAGGATAAAGGGTGAAAAGTGCACCTTTCTAGCAATGTTTCAAAAGACTCAAGTTTTAACAAGGACATAAAAATTGGACAACACATAGGACTGAAGTAGACAAGTTATAACACACTTCTTACCAGACTTAAAGAAAAGGGAAAGACCAAGATACATAAATACCAACAAGTTTGAGAGGGTATTGTGCAAAACAACTAAGCTCAGACAGATTTTCCAAATTAATCCTGCCTAGAGTAGACTTAGCACAACATGATTAACTTAATTACACCTCACAAAAGGCACCTCTAACTGGGCAAACTGAGTTAGGCTATATATATATGACAACATCAAAAAGTTTAAGCCAACACATAAGCAAATTCAATCAAGACAGGTTAGAGTAATTTTCCTACAACTAATATGCTTAGCAAAGCTAAGACTAAATTAACTCATGTGAACATGTTTGGTTAAGAAATACATTTGCATCCCATATTTTAGCAACTTGTTTAAGAACACACTTCTCTTTCCCTTTTTCTTTAAAAAGACATGACTGAAGTAAAATCTAGGTTTATTAATTAGATTCAAAGCACAACCTCACATGACATAAGTTCTCACTTTTCAGGATGAAAACAAACAGCTAAACATGGGAATTGTAGGTGTTGCACAGCAATAATTAGCTAACTTATTAAACAGAGCCATACCTAATCAACAATTCATCATAATTACCTAGCACATCCCAAATCTCACAGACACAATTCACAGAATCAAACTATGTAGGACAAATACAAATCCATACTAACACTATTATATTGATTTAAACTAGGGAAACTGAACCAGAGAAGCTAGCCATTATTTCAAGCTAGTAAAATAGGACCAATTACTCAACCTTGGCCTATAGCAAACCATTGTGTCAAAACAAGTAAGCATCTAGTTTAGACTCTGTTGGGATTACCCAACTATTATTAGGTTCTTTCCACATATTTTTAACCAAAGTGAGCAACAACCAGCAAAGATACTAATGATCAGGAACATGCACATTTACAAATAAAGAGATAGGTTATTATGCCTAATATATGTATATATACATCTAATCTTTCCCTAAACTGGAAAATTAAAGTTCAAGGAACATGTTTGATTAGAGCTTAAACTCTTTACACTTTAAATACTTATGAAAGAACGCTTAATGAGACATCCAACTTAATCTAAGTATGTCATATTCTCCTTAAACTCAACCATTAAACACAAAATCCTTTTAGAGTTCATTCCAATATTCATCCTACCAACTGACAGATTTTAGCTTAAAAGATACTCTAATTTAGATAGGACATGATACATTTCATCAAAACCAACTGCCTTTTAGTAAATGAAACCTTAATTAGCCAATGATGAACCATAATCCCCTAATCCATCCTATATAGATTATTAACCATATATTCTATTATTGTTATTCATTTAATAAGCAAACAAACTTCCTTAATGGATCAAGAAATACCAAACAGAGTTCAAAAAGAGACTAAGTAGACATCAAATGCAAAATTGAATCAATAAGTAAAAAAAATGAACATGACTTAACTTCGCACATATAAACCTAACTCAAACAACTACACTAGTAGCTCCCACGCATATACAACAAATAAGCAAATTAATATAAGAAAAACATGAAAAGAATTTTACCTTTTGCAAGTGCAGCTTTGTATCGAGATTTAAACTTGGAGATTTGCTCCTCCAAACCCAAACTCAACTACAGAAACCCCGCAAAAACAAAGAGAACAAATTCCCCTTTCTTTTTTTCTTAAAAATTCTTTACTCGACTCAGAAAATTCTAAAGACTTCAAATAATTTTTGAAAAAATCCTTAAATATTTCGAGTCTTCACAGTATATATTTTTTAGTATGCTCAAACTTGTTCTACAACAAAGAAATAGGGTCCCTTAAATAGAAAAACCCAAAACCCTCCTTTAGCCGATGTGGGATAACTCCCCTTCTTATGGGTTTCCTCCTCACATCTATGTTGTAGGGTTAGGATTAGATGCAAAAAGCGAATGAAGGGTCAGATCTCACCCTCAAAAGGTCGATCTTCTAGGTTCCTCATGAACTAATGGCAACCCGAGATTCAAAATCACAAACAACCAAAAGTAATTAAAGATTCACAGAGTATACCGTTGAATCAACTAAAAACAAAGCAAAAAAGATGAAATATACCATGTTTGGACAATATTTGATAGCAAAGATGCAAAACATTAAATGCATATCAACACGGCCATACCAGACCTGCTAAAGCATGGTACGTCTGAAATTTGCCACAAATGGCAAGGTGACGCAGTCGCGGGTCCACCGCCTCCATGGCGGTGCTAGGGTTCCAAGAGAAAAAAAAAAGGGAAAGGGGAAGCGGGGACTATTTGGCTGAGAATAAAATGAAAGGGGCTTTTGCCCCTCTTTTAATTGGTTGATATATATATATATATATATATATATATATATATAGAGAGAGAGAGAGAGAGTATACATACGAGTATATTAGTGAACATATATTAATGTGTGT